>NC_041385.1:67854479-67866883 GCF_002162155.2 Triticum dicoccoides
CGATCTCCTTCATTTGCTCCTACGACAGTACGTCGAAGAGAGCTTTGGAGCGCGCCCGGAGCGGAGCCGTCGATGTCCCTCGTCTGCTCCTGCGACAGTACGTCCAAGAGAGCTTCGGAGCGCCAGGAGGCCATGGTTGGAGTGGTGCCGACAGAAGGAAGGGACCGCAGGAGAATAAGTGTGGGTCTTTGGCTATGGCTGGGAGCTAGGGCTTAAGTTAATATAGCGGGCGAATGGCAATGAGCCGTGGCAGGCGGATGGACAACTGGCACCGGAGTAGCTTCGTCGGGCGTGAATGCGGACGCTGCTTCAGTGACCAAATTGCAGATGCGTTGGGTTACTAACATGTGGGCCCAACGAGCATCCGACCCGCATGTTAGTGACACACCAATTGCACCTGCAGTTAAGTCTGGTGAATGCGGCATTGACATTCTGGAGATACGGTGACCGTTTCAGGCGAGAAGCGCGCGCTAGCGATGGAAGGGGTTTCGGTGTGCAGTGGCACTAAGATCGGTCGCTCACGATAGTACATACTCCGTACCATACTACCATAGTACCTTCTCTAGCTAGGTTGTTATAGATTATCGTTGTGATGGACGATATACATGAGCAAGGCGCTCCGAGTATGACCGTTGGTGTTGAGATAGGTGAATACATGCTCGGCGTTCGCGTAGGCCTCCATCAAACGTCTAAACAGTACTGTCAGGCACCGCCGGGGTGCACAGGTGATGGGCTCGCCGTTTGCGTTGCGCCATGAGCAGGACTTTGATTTAGAGGGTGACATGCATGCATTAGCATGCTTTGACAGCGTGAGTGTGAGTGTCTGACGCGAAGTATTTCATTTTCATTTGGCTGACGAGGGTGCGTTTGAGCGACGAGTCTGTGGTTTGATTCCCCACATACGCATAATTTTGGTTTTTACAGTATTTCTTTCTCCATTGACAGGTAGGCCTACGTATATAGATAAAGAACACGAGCTGATGAGGCACATGCGGACTGCTTGACTGGTCAACCAGACAAATATGGAGCAATACGCTGAGCTAGTGACCGTATAATCCCCATATCTCGTATACAATGATCAAAGTGAGCTATCAAGACAAGTTCGATGACCGCCAATGCATTTTACTCGGTAATAAATGACCTAGATTGAAGGGGAATCCAAATTTCCTTCGTCTTCTGTCCTTGAGCTCTTGACAAACCAATGCACTATACGGTTGTCCGGCCACTCCACCCAGAGCTCTCACCAAGCGTCATTCATGCCACCGCGCTGCACACTAACCGGTAAGGCAGCGATGGCATCCCGCCACACTGAGTTCCTCACCGCCCACGACCGTACACAAAATGGTAGGGAAGCAATGGCATCCCACCGTGCCGAGTTCATCGCCACTTGCGACCTCACAACTATGTGGGAGGAATTTGAAGATGCCAAGGCCGAATGGGCGGTAGAGCAAGAGGCGGCCAAAGCCGCACAGAGGGAGCGGAAAAGTCAGAAAGCACTCAAGAAAAGAGAGGCCCGCTGCCGCAAGAAAGAAAAGGACGCACGCGTTGCTGCGGAGAGGTCGGCGGAGATCCAAGCACGGTGGGGTGTCACCGACAAAGCCGGGAAGGAGAATGACGGCGTCTGGCCAGCATGTGAGAAGTAGTAGTACTAGTAGTTAGTGTATGTGTGTGTGTCTGAGTATGAGCATGTACTAGTACTACTAGTTACTACTATAGTTTTTAGAGCAAATTACCAGTACATTAGCCTAGACTAAATGGAAAAATTCCTATCCTATGCATCAAATGGCATCTCTTTCTCTATAGGAATTGAGATGCATGTCATCTCACTTCCTATGATTTTTATATTCCTATAAAATTCCTATCCTATGAACGAAAGGAGGCCTCTGTTGGAGTAACTACTTTAGCTAGCAGTACTGCTGGTACAGTAGTTTTCTTCAAGAAGCAGAATTCAACGAAGTCATGATGGTTCCTTTGTCCGAGCAACTTCAAAGTGGGAATTGGGCCTGTGATTTGACGGCTCATTAGTCATTGTTACTGCGGCGCGACGACCTTGGTGACTCTCCCTTGGAGTTCTGCGTGCATGGCAAGTGGACCATGATGGTCGACGTCCCACATGTTGGCGAACGGAAGTATTCTTTCCGATATCGAGGAGCAAGGAAACCGCGTGGTATAGTATCACTGCTGATTGGTTCTCGAAAAAATAGTATCACTGCTGATTTATAATTATTTTTTATTTCTGATGAATGCTAGCATTTCAACTCTTACGACGAAGCGTGCCAAACACAGCACGTGCTGGATGTCCCACACGTCAGCGAAAGGAGTGGGACATGAACAGCGTGGTAGAGCCCAGCGTAAAAAAACAGTGTGTTAGAGCGTCTCCACTTCTTCCACTTTTTAGGTCGGAGACCACACTTAGTAGTACTTACTGGTATGAACGATACAAAGTGCGACTTGGAGAGAAAGACACGTCTAGTTGGAAGGTCTCGGGGCATACACATAAACAAATATAAAAGTTAATATGTGCCTCCAACTAATATATATAGTACTCCCTCCGTTCCTAAATATAAGTATTTCTAGAGATTTCATTGGGGACTACATACGGAGCAAAACAAGTGAATCTACACTCTAAAGTGTGTCTATATACACCCGAATGTAGTCCGCAATGAAATCTCTAAAAAGACTTACATTTAGGAACAGAGGGAGTAGTAGAAGAGTACTTAGGCACGTACTCCATAACATCACCTTGCATTGCACGTAGAACATTTAGTGGTAGTACGTAGTAAGAGACAAATGCCACCCAAGAGTTCCCTTCTCGACCTACTTTTGGGTGTTTGGTAGAGTGTATGGAGTGTGCATGAGTCCACACTAGTTTAGCACAAATACACTAGAAGCATGCATGATGAGAGCATTCATGAAGAGGGGTGTTGAGTTGAGCATGCATGAAGAGGGAACAACTATGCTAAGACGAGAACGCAACCAAACACACCCAATATGCCACGCATGTTCATACCATTTGTGCCTTTCTACTTCACTTACTGCGCTACATTACTCAGGTTTGTACGTCCACTCCTGGGTACATGTCCGTCTCATAGTTCCAGTCCCACGTGTTCTTCATATAGATGGAACGATCCTTGCATAACACATGCACCTTGATGCTAGATGTCTCGCGTGTTGGCAAAAGGATGAACAAAGCTCACGTAAAAAAATAGTAGAGTGGAAGAACATAGATTCCCGACGACCGAGAAGGAGAAAGGAACCTCGTGGTGGAGCGTCTGCACTCATAATATTTAATATTATCCAGCGATATAAAATCTACCAATCATCTCCACAGTGGACTGGAAGAGTATGAAACACGGTAGCCCAGTGTAGTTACATCATACTAGCTCCACTACAAAAAAATACACTTCCGTGATGATACGTGTTTGTCACAGTAGGTCGCGTTTTTTGTCATGCATGTACATCCATGACGATTTTATGACAGAATCAAGATAGTCATACCTGTGCTGTCGTAGAAGTGTTCCATGACATTACCAAAATTATCATCACGGAAGTGTCCACTTCCATGACGATAAATCGCGTGTCACAAAAGTGCTTTCGTCAAGGGTGACCGACACGTGGCATCCACCGTAATGGAACATCGTTAAGCTATCGGGTCGGGTTTTGGATTTGATAACCCATTAACAGCCCCGACCAATGGGGATTTTCCACGTGTAAAATCATCATTGGCTGGAGGAAACACGTGTCGGCTCATCGTTGGGACAGATGTCATCCACTCATTGGACGGAAGGCGCCTATGATACGTCGACACGTGGCACGGCCCAACAGAGGCCCATTCCTGTGAAAAGGCCGTCCCATTTGACTTGGTCAAAAGGTGGCAGGCCGGCTCATGGAAAGCCTGTTAACGGCCTATTCGCATATAGCCCATTTACAGCCTGCTAACCCAAGGCCCGTTACGCCCTATCTGAATTAGGCCCAGTAGCGTCATCTCGGCCATCCAATATGATTCCAGCCTGTTTTCACTTTGGCGCATGTATGGCCCATGACGTCTTTCGGCCCATATGAGGCCCTATGTAACTCTTGGCCTATTAAGGGCCCGTGGTGAAAATGGCCCGTAATGAACAGTGTATCACTTTACACCCATTAACGGCCCATGGTGAAACAGGCCCGTAATGAATAGTGTATCACTTTATACCCATTAACGGCCCGTTATTCCGTTGGGCTATTTCCAGCCCATGTTATCTTTCGGCCTTCTCAGAGCCCATTTATTCTTGGGCTCATTTCGAGCATTCGTTTACTTACGGTCTGTTACTGTCATTTTCTGCTTGTGGGCCAAATTCAGCCCATGGTTACAGTCGGCTCGTTTGTGGTCCGTTAATACGTTGGGCCATTTTCATAGCGTCATCAAATACGGCCTATTAACGATGGCCCGTTAAGGTCGACCCATGAACGGACGATTCCAACTCTAGCCCGCTTACGGCCATAATGCGGTCTATTTGGCCCATGTTTGGCCAATCGATCATATGGCCCGTATAAGGCCCATTGATGATACAACCCGCAGAAGGCCCATTATTTCTACGGCCCGTAGGAGGCCCATTGTTTCTACGGCCCATAGAAGGCCCACTGTTTCTACGGCCAGTAGGAGGCCCAGTATCACTACAGTAAATATTAGCCCATGGTTATTGTGGCCTGCTTTTAAAAAATAGGTTATTGCAGCCACTAGCAAACCGCGGAAAAAGAACTGCAATGACTACAAGCAAACAAATAAACAAGACAACAAGGAAATAAATAAGCAAGCAACTAACGCTAGGCTATCACGGCTATTACACATATTACATCCACTGGGCATCAAAGTTCGCCACCAGTGCAAATACAGGGAACAAAGTAGCATATCATATACACTGGTTGTCAAAGTTGGCGACCAGCGCAAATAAACACCGCAGCAAAACAAATCCAGAACTGAAACCACTTCAGAAGATCTCAAGAAACAATATCCTGGGTACCCATAATGCTGGCAAGATGCTTAGCAAGCTTATTAACTTTCTCTTGTTTGGTGCTTAAATCCTCCAGCGCTTGCTGTTGCACCAGAAAATATGCATCAGAATTCTCTAGGGACTTCCTCAGTCCTTCAGCTTCCTGTCACAGCACATCTGATCGATGTCTTTCAACTTGAAGTTGAGACTCAATAAGACGAACTGATTCAGGCAGCGAGTTTGAAGAGCTTGTGCCAGCAGTAGTGGCCAGTAACTTGAACACTACATCAAGACATAACTTTTGGGTTCCCTCACTGTCATCAAGATAGTTTTTATCAGCTTTCTTGGAGACCAACAGGTATGTCTCACTATCTTGAACCTTATCTGCATTACTTCCTTTACCATTGGATAATACGGTACTGTTCTCCAATATTTTGTCCGCATTCTAAAAGAGAAACAAGCAGACACATCACATGTTTACCATGTTGTATATGAAACTCATTTTGGTAAATGAGTTCAGTAGTAAAGTGGACAGGATAACAGCATGAAACAAACATATATCTATGTACCATGGTCACTTTATGGTCTATATCATTCTAGTTTTTGTTGCCAAATCAAGATAGAGAGACAGTTCAAATAATATTTGTTCAAGACAAAGCAGAATAGACAGAATATAAGTGTGGGTAACTATAGAGCAATAACAACACTTTTAATGTGCATGACATGAGAACATAACTGTTTATTCAATTGAAACTGAAATCAACATAGAGCAGGTTACAACAGCAAACCAGTTAAAGAAACAGGTTTAAAACATACTTGGTGTGCCATTGGAGTTTCAATTCCATCCTTCAAATTTGAAAATAGTTGGTATGAGTAAATACAGTAATGCAAGAGCAAAGGAGTATGAACCATAGCTACAGAACCTTACCTAAGACAAAGTCTTCTTCTCCTTTGAGCGTTGAGTTGGGATTTGGAGTGGTGGTCCTCGTGCTTTGGGCACTGCAGTTCCCTTACTAACTGCTCGTGTTTGGGTGCTCTATGGTGGAGACAGTGTTGTGTCAACTGGAACTGGGTTACTATCTGCCGGGGTTGGGATTAGAAGGGGTGTAGCTAGTTCTCTGTCCAACTGGGTAGGGGTACAATCTGTAAGAGTCTGGGTTATGTGTGGTGGATCTAGTCCTTGGGCAAGTACAACCATGGTTCTATCTGCATCAACTGGTAGCACTATCTTTTCTGAAGATTGTGTTGTTACTCCCTTAGATACTGCCATCACGCTCTCCAATTCAAATGGCTGATAAACAAGAAAAGTAACTGAAAGTATAGACATTGTATGATAGACAGGTGCAATTGATAGTGGGTAATAAAAGAGGGCATGAAATAATTCATATTTATGTTGTCTAACCAAACAGGATAGCACGACACAATTTCACATTTATGATGGCTAACTAAACAGGATAGCATGACACAATTTCACATTATGATGGCTAACTAAAAAAGATGGAAAGACATAGTTCAAAATATGAGACTATGTAAACAAGATGACATGACATAACTATATAATGTGTTTATTAAATAGGTTGGCATGCCATAATTCACATACATTCACGGATAGAATGCCATAATTCAAAATATGATGACTGTAAACACTAAACAGGATGAGATGATATAACTATATGATGTCTTTATTAAATGGGTTGTCATGCCATAATTCAGATAGATGATGTGTATGTATTACGTAAACATGATGGCATGATATAATTCAAATATATGATTTATATAGTAAGCAAGTAAGCAGATGGCAATCCATATATGATGTAAAAACTAAGCAATGCAAGACAACATGCATGACATGGGTAATATAACCCTGCCAAGTTTGAGCTTAGACCTCAGGGGGGAAATAGGACTGGTCATCAGTCTCTGAATCCTCCTTTGAGGAGCTCTCTGTAACCAGCAAGATGTCTGCTTCAGCGGGTAGCATTGTCTGCTCTGAATACCTTGTTTTCACTCCAGATACATCCATCACCGCTTCAAATGGCTGATGCACAGGAAGAGTAGTTGAATATACAAACCTTGTCGACAAATGGAACACGCAATACAAAAATATGATAACATGATATAATTCACATACATGATGACTGGCTAAACAGCAAGGCATTGCATAGTTCACATATATAATGCCTTTGCAACAAGATAGCATTGTATAATTCACATATATAACGTCTTGCAACAAGATGGCAATGCATAATTCACATATATGGTAATTAGACACTGAACAGGTGGCATTCACACAAAGCATGTCTAAACTAATCAACTGACATAGCAATGCGAGACACCATACACACGATATGAGCAACATAACTCTGCCAAGTTAGAGCGTACACCTCAGGGGGGGGGGGGAATAGGACTGGTTATCTGTCTCTGAATCCTCCTCTGAGGAGCTATCCATAACCAGCGAGATATGCGCTTTGTCAGATAGCATAGTCTGCTCTGAAGACCTTGTTTTCACTCCAGAATTTGCCATCACCGTGTCAAATGGCTGATGCACAAGAAGAGCAGTTGAATGTACTAACATTGTTGACAAATGTAATATGTAACGAAAAAAGGATGGCCTGATATAATTTACATATAAGATGACTGGCTAAGCAGGATGGCATTGCAAAATTCACATATATGATGCCTGGCTAAACAAGATGGCGTTGCATGATTCACATAAATGATGAATAAACTAAACAGATGACATTCACACAAAGGATGTCTAAACTAAGCAGATGACATATTTGATGTATAAAGTAAGCAATGCAAGACACCATATGCATGATATAACCAACATCAGCATGCCAAGTTAGAGCGAAGACCTCAGGGGGTCAATAGGAGTTGTCTTCTCCTTCTAAATCCCCCTCAGAACAGATATCTTCCTCTCGATTACAATCCGAAATGCGTGGAGGCGGGCTGCCTTTGCGCCAAACATGGAGCGACGTCTGCATGAAATTTTATTACCACGCAAGGCTCGTCTCTTTTGCTCTACATGTTCAGTTCCATTATTTACAATAACTGTCATGCATAGGAATAAAACATAGTGAGATTATGTAAGGAGTGCATGCAGAAATCCAGAGTGATGGTAGCAACCTGTGGATAGACCCAAAACTAATAATAGCAGGCAGATAATGGCTTCAATTAAAAAATACAGATAATGGCTTCTTTACTATTTGTTTCCCACCCAACATGAAACTCATAGTAGACACCGGAGATTAACTAGATAGTAGATAGATACTATTGATAGCGGCCCCGATATGTACCCCGCAACCATTTAAAAACTCAAGTTTGACCATTAGTTTGGAGCTGACTCAGAGTCTAATCGGTGAATAGGACGATAAAGTAGCATGTAAGCAGACACGAAAGCAGATAGTAGGTAGATACTATTGATAGCGGCCCCAAATATTAAGCAATGCATAACATAAGCAGACATGAAAGAGTGCGACCTCTCTTGCGGACCCGTGTAGTCCTCGAGGTCAACTGCTCGGTTGATGATGGTAATGCAGTTTTCATGGCTGCCAGCGGCGGGGAAGAAGATCTGAGGCGGTGAAAGACAGTCTGGAGGCTATAATGTACGGTTATAATGCTATGATGCTACTATCTCTTAGTCTTGTGCTTCATGAATAGGAATTTGAAAAGGAGGACAAGTGAAAATTAAAATCCCTACATTTTTTTCTTTCAAGGAGACACTAAAGGAACAAATCCGTGTGCTCAGTGGACAATATATATAACATGTAGAGTAAAAAAAGAGATGCAACAAGTGTACAACCTCTTTGGCGAAGCCATGTCAATCTCAGCGTGATTGGGTTGGCCAGTGAGGATGCTCCGGCTAACTTTCCTGTCGGAGGAGGGGAAGAAGATCTTAGGTGTCTGGAGATGGAGCCTGAGGTACTACTCCGCTGTGATGGAGGGTTTCGTCGTTGGAGCAGCTCTGGTGAGTTGTACGACGCCGAGGCTGAAGCAGGACAAGAGAGACAACGAACAATGTTAACCTGAGTGGAATTCTAATAGCATCTCCAATACATGACGTAAAATACATAACCACAAAGTGCTAGATGTAAAATACATCAGCCGCTCATCTCTGAACTTAACTGTCAAAACTGAACTTAACTATTAAAACGGAACTTAACTATCGAAACTGAATTTTGCTGTCGAAATTGAACGCACTAGCAAGGTGAGGCTACATGTCGGTCGACTAACTTTTTCATCTCTGGTCAGTCAATTTTGCAGCCGTTGGATATGAAATCAAGGGCCTGCGGTTCTTATTCAACCTCCACCCCCCTGAGCCGCCAGCCACCACCGGCCAAAGAGCAGCCCCCCGCCGCCCGCAGCCGGCGGTGCGCCGCCCCGCCTGCCCTGAAAACACTCCCCACCGCCGGAATGCCACCGCCCCGGCCATCCCTCTAGGCTTCCCTCTTCATGCCGAGCTTTTTCTCCGACGATGCCCACGCCACCGCCCCGCCAACGCCCCGCCACCGCCGGTGACCACCGCCCCCATCCTGAACCCTAAGATAGATAGTGGGGTACCTCTCCGGCGAGCCCCCTCCCCGCTGCGGCTGGTTCTTCCTTCACCCAGGCGAGCCCACCCCTTGAAAATCGACTGACCCAAAAGTCGATTCAGTCGACTGAAGTGTAGCCAAATCGGAGCAGCATCGCAAGCACGAGGAAGAGCAAGAGCAGCAGCGCGAGCAAGAGCAATAGCAAGAGCAGACCAGGCAGGGGGCCGAGAGCAAGAGCAGAGCAGCAGCGCGAGCGAGAGCTAAAGCAGCAGCAGCTCCTACTGATGTGGACGCCGTCGCCAAGGGAGCGACGTCGTGGAGGAAGTGGCCGGCGACGCCGCCGTGGATGGATCCGTGTCGTGTCGGCTCGGGACCGAGCGTCGACAACACCGTGAGATCGAATCAAGAAGAAAATGCGGCGATTAGTGTACAACCTCTTTGGTGGCGCCGAGTAGGCCGCAGCTTCATCGAGGAAACGGTGATGATGATGCTCTTCCGATGGTGCTGGTGAAGACGGCGGTGTGGGAATGGAGGTGGCACGAAAGACAAGGGGAACATCGGGGCAGCTCCTTGGAGGTGGAGGACGGGGTGGCTGAACCGGCTGGACGATGAGATCGACGACGGATCCTCATCCGGTACAGTGGATGAGGGACGTCGAGGTGTTGCTGTGGACGACATCGTCGGGGAAGAGGCTCCGGCTGGGTGGCGGACGGAGCAGGGTGTGGGGTTTCGTCGCGGGTTTTCGCGGCCTCGGTGTACAAATGGGTGGGTGGATGGGATGGCAGTGGGGAACCATGGCTTAGAGACGCGCTTGTCCGAAATGTGGGGTAAGTTACGAAAGTACCCCCCCCCCCACCGATTTGAGGCCGTTCTTTCGGTCCAGGGCTGTCACGGGCATTTCGTGTGTCGGTATTTCACAGGAGGTCGGAGTTTTCGCGCGTATTGTAATTGCGGAATATCAAGGCGCGGGTTGAGATGGAGGGAGTTGTCGGAGCACAACGAGACAAAGATATATCTTAAATATTTCGGTCTAACAAGGCGCGGGTTGAAATTTCCGGATAGGCCTAACATGTACTGTACCAAATCAATGTGCACTACAAATGTCATTCAAAACTTTGAATTCATGTTATGTTCAATTAAAATATTTCGCTATGTGTATAATGCATGCAACCTACTACTCAAATGAACGTTTTAATGCATTCCAAACGTATATACTACTGCTTCAATATGAACAAAATTTGAATAAGATCTACAGTAATGATTGTTGTGAAGTCAAAGCATTTGAATTCGTTTCTCGGTTTTAATAAGATCTACAATCATCATTATTGTCAAGTTAAACCATCATTTGTGTATTATCTTCACAGCACACCACATCATTAGTCTCGAGTTACATATGAACTATGTGTACTATATGAACTTGAACTAGATTTTTTGATTCCATTTTATTTTGATTTCAAATCACGTTTCATTTCTAGCTCTAGTTAGATCTTCATAATCTAAACCATGTCTCATAGGTATAATGTGTTTATCACATTATGTATGGTGCCCCGCCCCCTATGCCTACAAGTATTTAGATGTGAGTTGCAAACACCACACATTACCACAAATTCAAATAAAATGTGAGAATGCTCGATATATAGTATTGTTAGATTGCTCGATATTTAGTTGTAAGCTGCAAACGCCACACATTATCACAAATTCAAATAAAATGTGAGATTGTTTGATGTATAGTATGGTTTAGATTGTTTGGCATTTCTCTGTGAGTTGCAAACGCCATGCATTATCACATTATGGTATAACATGTGCACAAGACGTGTATCACCGCTATATTCATGCATGCAATGTTTAAAACACTATGATCTCCTATTCAAATATATGAATCCGCTTTCATATCAAATTATGATCTTTGTTAGTCTCTTACACCCACACAATCCTCTAACCTTTGTAGCTACCACTAACTTTCTCTCGTGCATGCACAGGCCCTCCTCGCCCTTCCCCTCCCTCAGCATTCTATCCACCAGGCACATTCATTTTTTTCTTTAGGCCGTTCTCCCAGAGTCTCGACAACTCCTTTCCGACACACACCGATCGATAAGCCTCTCCAGCGATGCCTGCCTACAACATGCACACACACCTTCAATCTCCTCCTTTATGTGTCCTTGCCTCGTGTCTCTCATATGGTCAGACACATGTGTAAACTCTCACCCCTCTTTTCATTGATCTCGCAACCGCACACTCCTCCCCCTATCTAGCTAGTAGTTGGGCCTCTCGCACCACCTCCTAGCTCCATTCTCTCTGTCTATCCTTCTCGCTGGGCCTTATTTGCCTCTAACAAATGGACGTACACCGACCGATCTCTCGCTATACATATAGCTAGCTAGGTCCTTAAAACTTGTTTTTACCCACACGTCGATCGATCTACCTCATTAGTTGTGTCTCTCCCTTCCTCTGACAAACAACAATTGATCTACCGATCTAGTTAGGTTTGCTTACCAAACACATGGTTCCCCTTCATCATCCATGGATGCGTCCCGACAGACCTATCACGCACAAGCACACACAGAAACACATCCCCACTCTTATTAATAACATTGCAGTTCCACCCTCAGTTTCTCTAGTAGGCCTCTCCCAACATCTCCGAGAAGCAACTCCATCACCCATCCAGCACTCTACCCCTCTCCCTCCCTCTCCATCCCTCTCCCTCCCTCCCTCTCTCTCTCTGTCCCATCATATTTCTCGTCCTTCAGAAATGGATGTCGACCGATCTCCCTCAAGACATAGCTGGGTCTGTTCTTCTCAACACATATACGAGTCATTCTACCTCTATAGTTAGGCATCTGCCTACCCTTCCCCCACCCCCCTCCCCCCACACACACCGATACATCGAGTGCTCTAGTCATGT
>NC_041385.1:67867386-67890138 GCF_002162155.2 Triticum dicoccoides
CCAAAACAAAAAAAAATCATGAACGCGGTTTGTATCTCTCACACACACACACGTAGGTCGGGGACGTGCACGAAGAGAAGAGGTGCATGCACGGTGCACGTACTCCCATCTCTTTCCCAACCACACCCACGCGGGTACACGGTGGAGCTCATTTCTGTACGAAAAAGGCAGCCCACGTGGTAATTTGGCACGTGTACTGGTTGTCCACTTGGTGGAGGGAGGATCGTCTACCACGGGTGAAAAAACAAATTGCGACTTGACGCGTTATGTTAAATTAAAAAAAGAGGGAAACCATGTGGGGCCTACCTTAGAGGCAAGGCTCTATACACTGGAGTACTTTTGATGTGTCCCGTCAAATCGTAGAACGAGGAGAAGCTTGCTTAGTACGCCGTCTCCCCCGCCCACGGGCGCGGTGGCTCGCAGGATGAGGTGAAGCTTGCTCCACCTACGCTCGCTCCCTCGCCCATGCGCGCGATGGCTCGCGGGACGAGGAGAAAAAATTACTACTCCCTCCGTTTACTCCTCGTCCCTACTACCTTGGTTATGGAGATTATATCATATTGTTTGGAATATATATGTCCTTTAGTAGATTTCAATATGAACTAATAGTACATACTCCAAACACTGATGTATATAGACGTATTTTAGAGTGTAGATTCACTCATTTTGCTCCGTATGTACTACTACCTCTGTCTAGGTTTATTGGTCCCCATTGTATTTCGTGCCAAATTTTGACCATAGATTAAACTAAGAAAATGTTCACACATGTCACCAAACATTATATTTTTGAAAACTATGTTCAAATACGAATCCAATGAGATAATTTTTCTTGACATGCATTAACATTTTGTTAGTTAAATCTTTAGTCAAAATTTGGCACAAACTATAAAAGGGACCTATAAACCAGGACGGAGGTAGTAGCACTCTTCCTCGCCCCTCGACCCTCGCCCACGTGGTGGACGTGCAGCCATTCATTCGGTCTCATATAGCCAGAACGATATATACTGCACTACCATTATTGCTCGACTTCCCGAAGAGGCGAAGAGCCAATCACAAGGTTAATATTTTGGAGATGCCAAGTGCAAGGTTATAGGAGAACGAGTAGTAGGTGCCGCGTCATTTATAAATAAAGTTTTTTTTCTTCAGTGGCACGTACGCAATATGATAGGTTCATATGGAGAGAAAAGGAAACCGCTCCACTATATACATAGTCAGGACGGGCCAGCCTACACGGTTGCTTGCTAGGGTTGCTCTCTTCACACTGTCTCGCACAAAACGACTATGGCCACATCTCTAACATCCCGGTTATCGCGGCCGGTTTTCCAGGATATTAATTTCCCAGAAAATGGCCCTTGTGCTCACCAGCCCCAGGATTACTGTTAGCTGAGGAGACACCAACTTGATACAGAAACTCGAAGCAAAATACATAATATGTAGTATAAGACCATTCTGGCCTGTGAGTACAACACAAGGTTTCTAGTGGCTGATGGCGGAAGCGGTTTGTGGTTCATTAGCGTCTATGGGACTCCATTTCCCACAGGAACAGCTGACCTGGATAACTCCTATCTTCGCAAGGATGCTATCACCGTGGCTTAGGTTTCAGGGCTGTCATCGCAACGCTCCTCTCCAATCAAGAAATCTGGCTAAAACAATAGCCAGGGACAAGCCAATGAGTACTTTGAATGTACTCGCAAACATTATGAACACAGGTATAATATAACAAATGATAATCATGCTTCGAAATATTTCATGATCACAACGTCAATCACAAAATAAAATCCATGATGCACGCAAGCAGGATAATCCTATACAACATGAATATGCAATGATGGAGTAGAAGTAGAATGCACCAATCGGGTGTCTGAAGCGACGCCTCGAAAGGATAATAATATAAAGCATGCCACAGTCGGGCGTCTGAGCGACACCACATAAAGGGCTTATAAGTAATTAAATAACAAGCATGCCACAGTCGGGCGTCTGAGCGACACCACATAAAGGGCTTATAAGTAGTATAAACAACAAGCATGCCACAGTCGGGCGTTTGAGCGACACCACCTAAAGGGCTTATAAATGAATAATCACAGTGAATATCCAGGAGGTAGAACCGTCCCAGGGATACCCAATAATTCAGGTAATGTAAATGGTTAGTCCACAGTAATAATAATCATAATCATCATATGTCACGGGTCATAATCAATGTTCTGGTTTAGTAGTTTTTCCTCCAAAGACCGACCCTAAGACCGACACTCGACCCATCCTAGACTGTAGTCCTTAACCAAGGACACGGCTATTCGAATAGATGTAATCTCTGCAGAGGATGTACTCTTTACCCACGAGTAACGGATTCCGTTAGTCCATCAGGACTAATTCCGTCCACGGTCTTTTAATTGAAAACACACCTGACCGCACACACCAGCCTGTCTTACCGGTGTCTGGAATCACCCACGACACTCGTTAAGAAAAACTCTAAGTGGGGAGGCTACAACCTCGATTAGCAGGGATCACAAAATTTATAACATGCGCAAACTAGGGGAGCTACCCCCTCGGCTACAACCGGAAACACCCATGCCCCGGGACCAGGTGGCATGCCTACCGGATGCAGCCGGTATCTTCCACCATGGCCTCTTTGTACGGTGTGTGCTAGAAAGGGGTAGAAAACTTACTGAACCGTACCCTACCTGTGGTAGGGACAAGTGGTAGTACGAAACAAGTATGGGAGTTACTGGAACAAGACTCGATCTATGGTATTCCCTGCATGATTAGCATAACAAATATATTTCAACCAACGGATAGAATCACCACTCATCATACCTCATCATGCCATACCGGACACAACCGTCTCGACGAGGAACTAGAGACAAGCTCGTGTCTACCCAAGACAGATACTTTCCCAGCTTCCTTCCAGTAGGCATGAAAGGCATATGAGGATGATTACTATCACAAGCATAACCATTTCCAACAGCAAGGAATATTCATTATGCACTCATGCGTATGATCATATCATCACATAAAATAACGAATTCTTCGGGTTAAGGTGGTGTTGTAACCGTATCAACCAACACACAATGATATTATGCCAGGGTTCAAAATGCTTGCCTTCAAGTTGTGGAGAGGCAGGGTGCATTCCAAAACTTTTGAAAGTTTTCTCCTCTCTCCATAATCCTATTTAAAAAAATTGATTTTAACACATAGTTTCAAAACAGTACAAAAAGTTGTTTGGAAAATTTTCAAATAAATATCACAATAAACTAGACAGAATTTGAGAAACTACAGAAAAAGAATCAATTCATTTGGACTTATATTTAAAAAGTTATAGCCAGTCAAAGTTTAGTCAAAATCTATTTTTTATAAATAAATAAAAGAAACAGAAAAAGAAAAAACGGTTCGTGGGGGAAAGCGTACTCAAGACTTTACGCCTTCACTTATGCCAGCGTGGACCGGCTCTGGGTCACTGATAGTGGGTCCCTTGGGCCCACTGGTCAGGTTTGACTAGTCGCCCGCCTCCTTCCTCCTCTGCCCGAGCGGAGGCGGGGCTTTGGCGATCAACACCAGCGAACGGTGGCTTCCCGCGGGGTTCTGAGGGCGGGGATGGATCCGCGGGTCTAGGGCGGTCCTCCCGGTGGTCGAACGGCTGGCGGGGACGGAGGGAGTCGCCGGCTGTGAGCTCCGCGGCGGAGGTGGCTTCGGGAGGATTTGGGAGCTTGGGCTACGGTGGCTCCCGATCGAAGCTGAGAGGCTGGGCAGCTCCGCACGGTCGATGGGAGGAGGATGGAAGCATTGGTGGGACAGGGGGCTCTGCTTGCGGCGAACGGGGCCGGAGGGTGGCGGCGGCCGAATTGGCCGGAGACAAGGAGAAGGCATTCCCCCGTCGATGGCTGCCGGTGGTGGCCCTAGAGTGATGGCCTGAGGTGGCCTGGGGGTTTGGAGGAGCTCGGGGGTCCTTTTATAGGCGGCCAAGGTCGGTTCCGTGGCGGCCAGGGATAAGCTCGACGGCGAACCGCCGTTCCATTGCTACAGGGCGACGTGGCGGCAACGAGCGCTTGCAGACGAGCTTGCGGATGAGCTCTAGCAGTTCCACGGGCATCTGGCGCGCTGGAGTGGCTTGGGCGGCGCCGTCCATGGCAGAGGCTGCTGCGGCCGCCCGCTTGCTGCCATGGCCGACCTGGCAGCGGCGCTGTAGGGTGCCAGGGGGGACTTGGATGGTTCTGGCGAGCGAATGAGGACGAGCGTGGCTCTGCGGGCGAGCAAAGGCCAGGGGCGCGGGGTGAGCGAACACGGCGGCTCGGTTGCACGCGCGCGTGCAAAACGTGCTCTCTGGGTGCGCCCAAAGCATGCACGCCAGGCGTTCGGAAAAATACCAAGGTATGCCAGGAGGCTTGGGTAGAGCTGGGGTTTAACAGGTCTAGGTTAGAGTAATCTAGGGACTTAGTGGACATGCTGGTTTGGTCAGGGGATCAAGATCATAATGCAAACTAAAAATCATGCCAAATCTGTTCATGCACTCAAGGTGTTTGACAGAATGCCGAGGGCATCTAGGCAACTCTTGGGGTGGCCAAAAACTCTAGATCCTAGTCTCTTTAGATGATAGAGAGGGTGGCAAGGTTAGCTGGGCAAAACAAGAAACTTGTTGGTCCAAGTTTTTGAGAAAACCAATTCTGGGCAGAAACTAAAGGCTATTATTCCATGGACTAAAAATACTCCAATGGGCCCAATCTCCTCGACTTAAGGGTTTTGTAGGGTGGTTTATAAGCAGGAAAAGGATCATGGGTACTAGAGCAAAATAATATAGGGTTGCAGTAGAAAACACCCAACTGGACCAGAAAGCAAAAGAGGATTATTTGCTCAAATTTTTCAAAAAACACCAGTGGGTTTTTGCACAAGGTTGAATTATATACTCCTACTGACATCTCCAAACACTTGGAAGAATTTTTAAAGAAATATTTAAATAGGTTGCAGTGCAAACCACAAGCTGATCCAGATTTGAAAACTTGAGGTAGGGCTCAAAATCCCCAAATGATCAAGAGAAGTTTTTGCATAAAAGTGATGTAGGAACCTCACATGTCATCCCCAAATTTTGGTGGAATTTTTAAATGAGTATATGAAAGGGTTGTAGTGCAAATGGGACCCTAAATCTTATAAAAATCATTTTGAAAAGTATAAAGCTCAGGAAAAACAATTATGCAAATAAATCCACTGATAAAAGGAAATGGTCTTGGGAAGATATACAAGTCCAACAATAATTTTGAAGGGTTTTCTATTTGAAGGAAGAAGAAACTCCACAATATCCAAGAAAAGAGAGGTTCTGAAATCAAAAGATAAAAAATAATTTCCTGGCAAAATTTTAATAAACAACCATGGTTAAATTTTTGGGGTGTTACAACACTACCCCCCTTAAGAAAAATCTCGTCCTCGAGATTTGCTAAGGGCTGTTAAAAAAATTACTCCTCCCATCACAAAAATAACCATCCTACCAATGTAATTAAAATGTGGCTACAGTAAGTGGGCAATAAATGGTGTAAAACCACAATGTGGAATACTGGCATTGCATGGAAAAATCTACGGGAAAATTCTACTGTTGGTTACAGTAAAATTTAGAATAAACCTCTAAATTACTAAAATACGCTGGTCGTCCCCGAGAGCACAGTGCTCTCTCTGGCTGACAGGTGGACCCGAGGCCCACTGTCGGTCTCTTCTTCTACCTCTGGCTCTCTCTTCTCCCTCTCTCTCGCGCGCTTTCCCGCGCTTTCTCCACCGGCGACGGCTAGCACGTAGAGCATCTAGGCCGTACTGCAGTAGTGCACGGCGTGCTAGCTGCCGGTGCAGCGTGCACTCACCTCGCGGGCCAGTGCGCTTGTCGGCACTGCTCGCGGATTCGCCTCCGAACACCTGCGATTGGGCGATGAGCGGCGCTGGTGGACTTCGCCCACCGTACACCAATCTCGAGCTATAAAACGACCGAGGTGCTCCTTTCTTCTTCCTCACACTTTCCCTCGCTCCTCCTTCTCCTTCCTTCCCCTCCATTTCTGTTTGCAGGAGCTTGAGACGAGGCTCTAATGGCGAAGGTGATGCCGGACTGGTACGTGATCCTGATGTGCGGAGGGTTGGCGGCGTTGCTGGGGTTCTCCATGCTCTTGTGCGTGATGATCCTCGATGATCGTCGTGAGGCTGCCACTCGAGTGTTAGCTCTCCTCGGTGGAGGTGATCATGAGGATTAAGTCCGGTGTCGGGTCCAAACTGTTGTCGGTGTGCTGGGGTAAATCTTTCACCCAAACAGTCGCCCACTAATCTCTCCTTTAGAGGTGATCAGTTCGATGTAACATGTGCATGTGCATTTGCAATTAGTGCCCGAGGTCGAGTAGTTGTGGTTGTGAGTCTGCTGTCGTGGTGTTGCGTGAATAAAAATCTATGTCGTGAAGAGATATATGTCGCACCAACTCAGGGAAAAATCTCACTTCAGAATTTACCCGGGGTGAAAACAGTTAATAAAAATTTACCGCAGTAAAAACCACTCACATTAATTGAAACTAAAAATTTAATTCATCGTACAAAATTAGGATACCACGCATAAGTTGCAACACACAAATAAATGCTGAGACAATAAACATAGCGGTGACGTCTATAACGACAATGGTAAATGGACAGGGTCCTGAGAGAAAGTCTCTGAAATTGGGGCACACTCTTCTTCTATCGGGGGAAGTGGATTAACTAGTCAATGGACGTGTCTCTCCTGGTCGGGCCTCAGTGGTCTGCCGATGGCGATCTGAGGATTTAAATCAGCGAGGCTCTGGAGATAACCCATCAGTCGTTGGGTCAAACCCTCTTGGGCGATGACATACTGGCAAGGTTGGCGAGTACTAGGTCTCTCTCAATTCGTCCACCAGTAAAAGATGCTACTTCTCCGGGTGCTGCACGACTCGGAAAGTAATAATACCCCTATTCGCTGGCATAGGGTACCGCGAATCGAAGGCGCGCAAGCACTTCGTATGCAGCGGCTTCTATGGCCATTTGCGGAGTCGACATAGATTTCCCCACAAAGAGACTTCCGTTGGGTCTTGGTTTGGGTTTGTGGGAGGGATGTGCACCACTGCCCAATATTTCGAGGTGGATGGGGTGATCCTCGATTTTAGAAGCTCGTACTAGGGTGGATGGATGGCACTCATGGTACTGCAGGTAAAGTCCCACAATATTTCAACAAAACTACCTGGGGTTGCATCTGGAGTTCTCAGATAAATACTAGGGCTCGGCATGGCAAAGAACTGGCTGTGAGAGTTGTGCACACGATGAGGGATACTTGGCAAGGTCACGAGGTAGCCTTTTATATAGCATTGGGGCTGGGTTATTTACCGTGGTGAAGAGTAACTAGTTTGTCGGTTCTGCTCTATGGGGTCGGGGTCAAAGCTACAAATACATATATCTCACAAAAGTGACGTATTACTGTGGGTGTCGTCGGGTGGTTTTTGGTAGTTGTGTCCGGAACTAAAAATGCAACCGCAATCTAACATATTTATGCAAGGCTACTATACAAAACAGAGGCAAACAAGTAGGCCGCAATTATTTATGGTGATGCACAATTACAGGGCGTGGACATACTGAGACTCGATACTACTCGAGTGACTTAGTCTACCTCGTTAATATCTAAGTGGGCATGCCTTGTAGACGACGAGGCTTCGCCACGGGTTTCACCTTCGGGGTTGGCTAGATGGAGTTGAGGGGCTGCAGGGTCAGGGTAGCGATGATGACCATTGCGGGGGTTGTTGGCCACAATCCCGTTGGAGCGTGTTCCCAAAAGGCGACGAAGCACTTCTGGGGACACCAAAGCGTTTTGGTCGATGACTGGGGCAGACCTCAAGGACTCGATCATTGTCTGAACAGCACGACTGGGTTGTTGGCGTCGGGCTCATCTTCTCCTCTCGTTGGGGCTCGGCGAACTAGTTCTTCGTGAGCTATGATCAGATCAAGGGTGATTTGATCGAACAGTTCCTCTAGTGCACTTACATAGCGCACCAGATGCAACAATGCAGGATCCGTCTCGTGATCTCCGTTGGTAACCTGGGGTGGCCTACCATACCCATCACGGCTGGGGTAGTAGTAGAACGAGCGACAGTTAACTCTGGGCGACAAGTGCCGGAGTTGAACTATAGCCTCTCGAGCAGCTAGTTGGATGGCTTGTGGCTCAAAGGAAGTTTTCCTTCCGGTGAACCTGTAGGGGCATTCAGGCGATAGACCACTACCAATAGACGTGTACATTGTCCCAGAATTGACGGCTCTCACCGCTCATGGGTCCTTGGTACACAACATATTCTGGAGGCTCTTCTAATGCAAAGGCACGGCGGGTGAGGTTTGCTAGCACGGTCACAAAACGTCCAAGGTTGGTTGCTGTGGTCTTATTGTGCATGACGGGGCCAGACATTATAGCTTGGTTTGGGGTAGAGGCTGTGTTGTGTTGGGTTGAGGCTAGCGTGCCCTTTTTATAGGAAAAGGGGACGGAGTCTTCCTTCGCACGCTTGCGAATGAGACAATTTGGGTGTCGGTCACTGGCGCGTGATCGACGGGCTAGGCTGATAGGTTGGGCACCGATTTCCAAAAGGTGTCGGGGTCACTATGTGGCTATCTTACATAAGAAGCTTGGTCGGGGTTAGGTTAAGGTCTGGTGGGTTGGTTAATCTAGGTTTATTGACCTAGCTAAGATAGGATTAGCCAATGGTCAGCCTGGCTCTGATACCAAGGTTGTCGCGGCAGGTTTTCCACAATATTAATTTCCCAGAAAATGGCCCTTGTGCTCACAAGCCCAAGGATTACTGTTAGCTAACGAGACACCAACTTGATACAGAAACTCCAAGCAAAATACATAATATGTAGTACAAGACCATTCTGGCCTGTGAGTACAACACAAGGTTTCTAGTGGCTGATGGCGAAAGCGGTTTGTGGTTCATTAGCGTCTATGGGACTCCATTTCCCACAGGAACAGCTGACCTGGATAACTCCTATCTTCGTGAGGATGCTATCACCGTGGCTTATGTTCCGGGGCTGTCATCGCAATGCTCCTCTCCAAGCAAGAAATCTGGCCAAGACAATAGCCAGGGACAAGCCAGTTAGTACTTTGAATGTACTCGCAAACATTATGAGCGCAGGTATAATATAACAAATGATAATCATGCTTCGAATTATTTCATGATCACAACGTCAGTCACAAAATAAAATCCATGATGCACGCAAGCAGGATAATCCTATACAACATGAATATGCAATGATGGAGTAGAAGTAGAATGCACCAATTGGGTGTCTGAAGCGACGCCTTGAAAGGATAATAATATAAAGCATGCCATAGTCGGGCGTCTAAGCGACACCACATAAAGGGCTTATAAGTAATTAAATAAAAAGCATGCCACAGTCGGCCGTCTGAGCGACACCACATAAAGGGCATATAAGTAGTATAAACAACAAGCATGCCACAGTCGGGCGTCTGAGCGACACCACATAAAGGGCTTACAAAAGAATAATCACAATGAATATCCAGGAGGTAGAGCCGTCCCAGGGATACCCAATAATTCAAGTAATGTAAATGGTTAGTCCACAATACTAATAATCATAATCATCATATGTCACGGGTCATAATCAATGTTCTGGTTTAGCAGTTTTTCCTCCGAAGACCGACACTCGACCCATCCCAGACTGTAGTCCTTAACCAAGGACACAGCTATTCGAATAGATGTAATCTCTGCAGAGGTTGTACTCTTTACCCATGAGTAACGAATTCCGTTAGTCCATCGGGACTAATTCCGTCCACGGTCTTTTAATTGAAAACACACCTGAGCACACACGCCAGCCTGTCTTACCGGTGTCTGGAATCACCCATGACACTCATTAAGCAAAACTCTAAGTGGGGAGGCTACAACCTCGATTAGCATGGGATCACAAAATTTATAACGCGCGCAAACTAGGGGAGCTACCCCCTCGGCTACAACAGGAAACACCCATGCCCCCAGGTGGCATGCCTACCGGATGCAGCCGGTATCTTCCACCATAGCCTATCTGTACGGTGTGTGCTAGAAAGGGGTAGAAAACTTACTGAACCGTACCCTACCTGTGGCAGGGACAAGTGGTAGAACGAAACAAGTACGGGGGTTACTGGAACAAGATTCGATCTATGGTCGACTCAGGAGGTTTAAGTATTCCTTGCATGATTAGCATAACAAATATATTTCAACCAACGGATAGAATCACCACTCATCGTACCTCATCATGCCATACCGGACACAACCGTCTCGATGAGGAACTAGAGACAAGCTCGTGTCTACCCAAGACAGATACTTTCCCGGCTTCCTTCTAGTAGGCATGAAAGGCATACGAGGATGATTACTATCACAAGCATAACCATTTCCAACAGCAAGGAATATTCATTATGCACTCATGAGTATGATCATATCATCACATAAAATAACGAATTCTTAGGGTTAAGGTGGTGTTGTAACCGTATCAACTAACACACAATAATATTATGCCAGGGTTCAGAATGCTTGCCTTCAAGTTGTGGAGAGGCAGGGTGCATTCCAAAACTTTTGAAAGTTTTCTCCTCTCTCCATAATCCTATTTAAAAAATTGATTTTAATACATAGTTTCAAAACAGTACAAAAACGTTGTTTGGAAAATTTTCAAATAAACATGGAAATAAACTAGACAGAATTTGAGAAACAACAGAAAAAGAATCAATTCATTTGGACTTATATTTAAAAAGTTATAGCCAGTCAAAGTTTAGTCAAAGTCTGTTTTTTATAAATAAATAAAAGAAACAGAAAAAGAAAAAACGGTTTGGGGGGGGGGAAGCGTACTCGAGACTTTACGCCTTCACTTATGCCAGCGTGGACCGGCTCTGGGTCACTGACAATGGGTCCCTTGGGCCCACTGGTCAGGTTTGACCAGTCGCCCGCCTCCTTCCTCCTCTGCCCGAGCGGAGGCGGGGCTCCGGCGATCAACACCGGCGAACGGCGGCTTCCCGCGGGGTTCTGGGGGCGGGGATGGATCCGCGGGTCCAGGACGGTCCTCCCGGTGGTCGAACGGCTGGCGGGGACGAAGGGAGTCGCCGGCGGTGAGCTCTGCGGCGGAGGTGGCTTCGGGAGGATTTGGGAGCTTGGGCTACGGTGGCTCCCGATCGAAGTTGAGAGGCTGGGCAGCTCCGCACGGTCGAGGGGAGGAGGATGGAAGCATTGGCGGGACGGGGGGGCTCTGCTTGCGACGAACGGGGCCGGAGGGTGGCGGCGGCCGAATCGTCCGGAGACGAGGGAGAAGGCTTTCCCCCGTCGATGGCTGGCGGTGGTGGCCCTAGAGTGATGGCCTGAGGTGGCCTGGGGGTTTGGAGGAGCTCAGGGGTCCTTTTATAGGCGGCCAAGGTCGGTTCCGCGGCGGCCGGGGATAAGCTCAACGGCTAACCGTCATTCTGTTGCTGCAGGGTGACGTGGCGGCGACGAGCGCTTGCAGACGAGCTTGCGGATGAGCTCGAGCTGTTCTAGGGGCCGCTGGCGCACTGGAGTGGCTTGGGCGGCGCCGTCCATGGCAGAGGCTGCTACGGCTGCCCGCTTGCTGCCATGGCCGACCTGACGGCGATGCTGTAGGGCGCCAGGGGGGACTTGGATGGTTCTGGCGAGCGGATGATGACGAGTGTGGCTCTGCGGGCAAGCAAAGGCCAGGGGCACGGGGTGAGCGAAGGTGACGGCTCGATTGCGCGCGTGCGTGCAAAACGTGTGCTCCGTGAGCGCCCAGAGCATGCACACCAGGCGTTCGGCAAAATGCCAAGGTATGCCAGGAGGCTTGGGTGGAGCTGGGGTTTAACAGGTCTAGGTTAGAGTAATCTAGGGACTTAGTGGATAGGCTGGTTTGGTCAGGGGATCAAGATCACAATGCAAACTAAAAATCGTGCCAAATCTGTTCATGCACTCAAGGTGTTTGACACAATGCCAAGGGCATCTAGACAACTCTTGGGGTGGCCAAAAACTCCAGATCCTAGTCTCTTTAGATGATAGAGAGGGTGGCAAGTTTAGCTGGGAAAAATTAGAAACTTGTTAGTGCAAGTTTTTGAGAAAACCAATTCTGGGCAGAAACTAAAGGCTATTATTTCATGGACTAAAAATACTCCAATGGGTCCAATCTCCTGGACTTAAGGGTGTTGTAGGGTGGTTTATAAGTAGGAAAAGGATCATGGGTACTAGAGCAAAATAATATAGGGTTGCAGTAGAAAACACCCAACTGGACCAGAAAGCAAAAGAGGATGATTTGCTCAAATTTTTCAAAGAATACCAGTGGGTTTTTGCACAAGGTTGAATTATATACTCCTACTGACATCTCCAAACACTTGGAAGAATTTTTAAAGAAATATTTAAATAGGTTGCAGTGCAAACCACAGACTGATCTAGATTTGAAAACATGAGGTAGGGCTCAAAATCCCCAAATGATGAAGAGAAGTTTTTGTATAAAAGTGATTTAGGAACCTCACATGTCATCCCAAAATTTTGGTGGAATTTTTAAATGAGTATATGAAAGGGTTGTAGTGCAAATGGGACCCTAAATCTTATAAAAATCATTTTTAAAAGAATAAAGCTCAGGAAAAACAATTATCCAAATAAATCCACAGATAGAAGCAAATGGTCTTGGGAAGATATACAAGTCCAACAATAATTTTGAAGGGTTTTCTATTTGGAGGAAGAAGAAACTCCACAATATCCATGAAAAGAGAGGTTCTGAAATCAAAAGATAAAAGATTAATTTCCTAGCACAATTCTAATAAACAAACATGGTTAAATTTTTGGGGTGTTACACCGGTGGATCACGTCCACTTGGGGAAGGGGTGGATGCTTAGTGTAGATGCGGTGGCCGTCGCCAACGGCGAAAACCCACTGTGGGCACGTCCCGATCAGGGGTTCCCGCCGTTCTCTCTCACAAAGCCGGTGAGGTTGCCTTCGCCCCTTGCACACTGCCGCGACATGGGCAGTTGCCTCCTCCCGCCGCCCTCCTCAAGGTTGAGCTACGTACCTCAAGTACAACTCCCTTTACAGTCGGCTTGCACCATTGCTCCAGCTGCCCACATCACTCCCTGTGGATATTTCTCTACTTATTTGCCCCACACATACCTGATACCTCTACTGGCTTCTACGTACTATGTTTGTGATGAGTTTATGTCTCATCAACTAGTCCAAGTAATCTTATTCTAATCACGCTTCTTCAATTTCTTGGCCACAGGGATGCTCATCTCGATTTTGGTGAAACTGCACAAAATGATCCGATGGTCAAAAGGTTGCAAACTTCATTTATTAGGAAGCTCGAACATTGCCAGCAAATTGAAGCCTGGTCAGGGTTTGCGGTTCAAGGGCTAGGGACTGCATGGATCGTTTTTTTCTTTAGCTGCCTCTGTTCCAATATAAGTGTCAACTTTAGTAGCAGTACAACTTTGTACTAAAGTTTGCACAAAGTTGATACACTTATTTTGGAACGGATGGAGTACATATTTGCTATGATCTATCAATCATTGAGATGCAATAGCATGCATGTTAGTCTCCTTTGTATTTGATGAAATGTTGCAACGGGCAACCTTGGACGCAAGATACATGTAACAGGAGCTGGAAGCTTCATAGCATTGTACAAATTTATCTCGCTGATAAATTACAGTACGTAGTACTATAATAGTACTTCCTCCGTTCCTAAATATAAGTCTTTGTAGAGATTTCACCATGAACCACATGCAAATGTATATAGATGCATTTTAAGTGTAGATTCATTCATTTTGTTCCGTATGTAGTTCACCTAGTGGAATCTCTACAAAGACTTATCTACTAGTAATAGCTAGCCCCCACTACTAGGAATTCTCTATCCTCTCCTTGAGCCACATCATCAAAATTGATGTAGCTTTTAGATGAAGTAAATCAGTCCATAATAGCCGTCTGATCTAGACGTTGAGAGGCTCCGCACTAAGCCACATGCAAGCATGCAGAAATACCGTGGCACATGCATGTGAGTGGGTTTTAAATCACATCAACATGTCTGCATGCAAGCATGCACTGGTAGCATGCATGTAAGTGACCTTTTAAGTCCCATTAACATGTCAAACATAAAAATATAATCCTATTATACAGTAGGAGTTGGCTGATCTTTTTTTCCTTACGTGGGATGATCTAAATGCTGATGGGAGTTTATTTAGTTTGGCTACCACATTTGTCATGCGGTTATAGATTTTTTTTAGTTCTATGAAATCGATAATTTTGCGCAGAGAGATATACCGCTGTTCCGCGGCAACGCGCGGGGACTCATCTAGTAATATTTAGGAATGGAGGGAGTACTATGTAAAGAGTTAGGTGTCGCACGGTGATAGTGTGAGGTGGGCCATGTAATCACTTAGCCTGTAAGTAGTACCTCCTTTCGCCGAAAGCGTGGGACATCCAGCAGTCCTACCACCTCAGTAATAAAGACCAATGAGTCGTCAAATCACATAGACCCAGCAGTAAGTTGGACGGACGAAGCAACCATCACTCTTTTGCTAGTGAGAGGTCGCAGACTCAGTATTAAAGACCAATGAGCCGTCAAATGACATAGACCCACCAGTAAGTTGGACGGATGAAGCAACCATTACTCTTGCGCCAGTGAGAGGTCGTGTCCGCTCTTCCCGGGTATGAATGCGGCACCGATTCTTTGGAGCGGCGCTGACCGTTTTGGGCGGGAAGAGCGCGCGGGCGATGGAGGGGCTTTGGGTGGGCCAGGCTAGTCAGGAGCGGGCGTGGCAGATGTTCGCATGTCCCTACCGGACACGCCTGGAAATGAGAGGATGCACCGACTCTCGCGGCTAAAATCGTACACTACACACCATCTCTCTATAGGAGTAGGTCGACCTGTCGCACTCTCTAACAAACACATGCTGTTAAACACACGCACGGACACGCACGCACCTTGGTCCCGTTGCACCTTCTAACGTGACTTATTACACCTAGATGGAGGGAGTAGTAAGTATACGAGATATGGTGGCACACTGACTTAAGTCGAATACAAGTGCCCAAAATTTGTGTGCATGTTATAATAAGGATTCACTTAAAATAGTACGTGAGCAAACAGAGGGATCAATTGGACAGTGTTCCTGAGCAGTAGCGAGATGTGTGAGGTAAAATACACCGCTGACGCTTTTAATTTTTCTTATTAATTTCTTGTTTCACCCTCTGACTAGTGGGATCCAACGTACTACGTGGTGAGAGGTAAGGTGACTAAGGCTGCATTATTTCTACGCCACTGTGGATAGTCTTACCACCAAAGCCACACGACACGATTATGATTGAAATCCCAATGACTCCCCCCCACACACACAAAACACGGCATGCTTGTCACACGAATGCACGAATGTTAAAAGGTTATTTTCCTCTCGTTGAACATAATGGGAGGGTTGTGTAGCTGGTTAGCCTGTTCGCTCATCAAACTTGAGGTCTCGGGTTCGATAACTACACTTGAGCATAATTTTTGCCAGGAGAATTCTTTGACTGGTCAAAATGTTTTCTAGGGTTTGCACGCTTCACACTCTCCCTCCAGTATATATATATACACGCTGGAGCCTCAACGCTTGTAGTTGCTCTCTTCACACTCTCTCGCCCTCTCCCGCTGGAGCCTCAGCGCTTGTAGTTGCTCTCTTCACACTCTCTTGCCCTCTCCAGATCCAAACAAGACATCGTTGGCCTCTCTCTACCCTCACTGCTGCTCAAAGAGCCGGCAGGATCCGTCCGCCGGGAAGGGAAGGAGGCTTAACGCTGTCGCCGTCAGGGAGGGAGGGAATCCACTACCGGCGCAGTTGTTCACTTTCCACCCAGCGGCAGCGCGGGAGGGCCTCTGACCCCTTCTTCTTCGCCGCCGTCCCGTCGCCCACCGAACCACGCCCCGAACCTTAAGGTATATTTTACTTACCCCACATGCATTGCTCTAGCTGCATGTATACCATGAATCTAGGACGTGGTTCAAAGAGGAAAGGAGTGGGGGAAAGTAGTGGGAAAAGTTGTATATAGCATGAATCTAGGACGTGGTTCAAAGAGGAAATGAAGGGGGAAAGTTGTATAGCATGAATCTAGGACGTGGTTCAAAGAGGAAAGGAATGGGGGAAAGTTGTGGGGAAAGTTGTATCGCATAAATCTAGGACGTGGTTCAAAGCGGAAAGGAAGGGGCGAAAGTACTAGTTCAAAAAGGAAAGGAAGGGACAAGGCTGTAGAGTTTGAGCAGGACTAGATTTGTTGCGCTCACATAGGGAAAGGTGTCTAAAGATAAGAAAACTGGGACCAACACAAATATGCTCATTGGTTGTTTGTTCTTGGGTGCAACAGACTGTGCATGACCATAGTACATCGGTAGATGCACATGGTGCTGGTGCATCCACTGTCCCGTGCAACTCATTAGTTGTTGTTAATCTAAGGCCCTGTTTGGTTAAAAACTCCCTAATCCCTACCTGCTTGGTTCCAGGGACTAAACATGGACTAGAAGTTATTAAATGACATGCTAAAAGACCATGTTACCCCTAGTAATGAACTAATAGAAAGAAGGTGCGATGCGTGGCAAGGGCAATTGTTGGAAAAAGTCCCAAAAAGACTCCCTCGGGGTCTTCTTTCTTTAGTCCCAAATGCCCACTTTTAGCCCCTAAAAGTCCCTCCTGTTTGGTTTATATGGGACTGACACGGAGTTTCTTTAGTCCCTACACCAAAATGTCCCTGTAAACATACACCCTCTAATAACACCGCTGGAAAATTGATGCAATGCCACAGTTAAAAGCAAATTACATGTTTAACGAATTTTATTGTTAATATAATCTCTATGTTAATATTAATCAATGCCACCGTTTGAGAAATTCTACTGTCTTGCTTTCTTTCCCATTTAGATAAGGTAGATGCTTCTCTTTGTTGGCTTCTGTGTCATCCACCGTTATTGACCACTAATTGTTTCCTTTGCACCTCTATGTAAACAGGGTTATCTACTTCACCTCGTTGCCATTGTGACCTTTTGTTGCACTGCACAAAACACTTTTGTTTTAAGAGTGTTTTGTGAAGTTCAACCAAAATGTCACACCGACAATGTTGCTTGATTTCTTGATCTTAGTGGAACTGCACAAGAGGAGATCTTACTTCCTATCCGTTAAGGCGAATTTGGTTCAGATCTTCTTCTTGTGAGTTGTTTGAATTCCGCATCATGACAGGTCAGTACTAGCCTTCTTTCACATGATTCTGCAGTGTGCTTTCATATGTTGTGCTACTTGTACGATAATGTTGCTTGATTTTAGTGAACTACACAAATGGAGACAAGACTTCCAATTTGTATGTGCACCGTAATATCCCATTGAGGTAAGATAAGGATATTTCACAACTGTTGGCCTGTATTTTGCCACTTTCATCAGAAAATTAAGTTTAGTACTATACTTGTGCTCCCTAATTGACATGCCAAATCTTACATTGAAGGCGAAGCTTGTCTGTTATTGAACCAAGTGATGAAGGGGAAGAACAAGCGGAAGAAAAACAAAAATCAACTCCCGGTGTTGTAATGAAGCACTGGAACTGTGATGACACAAGTAATGATATAGTTTTGCATCTTAATTTATTGCTATGGCTGGAACGAGCAATTGTTTTGCCACTAATTTGATGCCATACGTAATTATCTCTACTTGTGCAAACAGGGATCTTCTTTGAAGATACCATATGTTTTAGTGGAACTGCACAAGAATATGTTGGAAACATTAAACTAATCGAGGAGTATATAGTAAGCATGGCCACCCCCGTAGATAGCAACAGATGGTTCCGGAGAAGTGCTTCATCTGTATGCTCTACACAATCAGCCTCCTGACAAAGGTTGGTACTCGCCCACTGATTTCATCCATATGATTGAGCTTTGTCATCTCTATTGGTGTTGTGCTACTGTTTAGATACTGTCATGAAAAAGTGGTATTGTCCTCGAGAAGTGCTTCATCTGTGTTGTTTTAAATATTTCATTTCCTTTTTTCGAGCAAACAAGGATGCTAGCATTTAGTAGTCCTATTGTCTTTGCACAACAAGATCATCTTCCTCTGAAGAAGAATATGGAGTACGTGACCGATTATGCCAGGATGAAGAAGCCCTGTCTATCTTCTCATCAGAAGGAGCAGTTGAAGGATGGTTACATTACTCCCCACAAGACCAAACTAACTTCAGCTCAGAAGGACTGACAAATCTCCATTTTTTTCTGTGATGCGCGAGTACAATGTTGTTCTAGGATTCTTTCTGGTGAGTTCCATTTTTCTAAAAGTGTGCTCTACATGGACCATGTATGTGCCTGTTGAAACTGTCAATTCATAGTACAGTTTGCTTTATACTAATCACTTTTTTGTATTTGTGAAAACAGGGGTGCTCAGCTAGATTTCAATGGGAACTGCACAAAATGTTCATGAATACATCGAATCATTCATTTCCACCACAAGAAACGAGGTGCCCATAAGTTCAAGGCGTTGCAACATATAAGGGCGAAATCATACAAGCTACGCACGAATTTGGTTGATTTTGGTGGAACTGCACAAATAGAGCAGCTGGTTTATTTAGCACGAGGTGCCATGTCAATGTCCGAACTGATGGCAAACCATGTCCATTCCACAATCCTAGGCATTTGATATTTTGAAATGGGACAACCTTGTCAAATTTTGCTTATTGATTTTAGCAAGATATGCGTTTGATAATTTCGAATGGGACGCCCTTTGCTGTTAGCAGCGTCGATCAATTTTTTCTTTATTCTTTAGTTGTGAAGTAAATATTGCCTCTGACATGTGAGTCGCTGAGATGCATAATCATCGATTGTTTTGAATGTTTTCTATGAATTGCCAGGCCTGTGTGTTTGATTGCAATGTACAGAAATGCTAAAAAGCTGCGCAAACTCTTTGTACTCCTTCTGTTCCTTTTTACTTCGCACATTGTGAAAGTGCATACTTTTTTGTATAAGATTGGTCAAAGTAGAGATACTTTGACTGCAGACAAAACTTGTATGCAGACTAGAAAGGATCAGAGGGAGTACATGTGATACCCTGGGAATAATGCTAGTTGTATTGTTTTGCATGTTCATCCCATGCCAGTGATACAGGAATTCGAACTAATCGAAATAAATTCATTCATACACGGTCGTATTTCATAAAAACATGCCGGATTTCATTACATTTCATACATTCTTCAACTAAAAAGGGTATAATTAATTAACCGAAGCTACCCACCTGTGTCCCGCTGAGCCGAACAGAAGCTTCAGTGACTTAACTGCAGGTGCAGTTGCGTAACTAACATGTGGCCTGTTGGGGCCACGTGTCAGTCAGCCAACTGCACCAGCAGTTAAGTAGAAGCAGCGTTCTTCTCCAGCACAGCTCTCCGACTCCACGTCGCCGCCAAGAAGCTAACCAGCCGTCAATGGTCAACCCGTCTAGCTTGGCTTCAACCGAAGGGTAGCAGCGGTGGCCTTACTTGGACCCGAGCAGCGACGACCTACCGTGTTCTCCTCTTCCTTCTTTTCTGTGTGGTGCGGCCTCGTTGGAAGCGGGGCGGGGCCTCGGCGGAGCCGGCGATGTCCTCTGTCTGGTTGCCGGCGGGCGGCGCCTCAGCGGAGCGGTGGAAATCCTCCCCCATGTTGCCGGCAGGGTGGGGCTTAGCTGAGCCGGCGATGTCCTCTGCCTCGTTGTTGGTGGGGCGGGGGCTCGGCGGAGCCGGTGGTGTCCTCTACCTCGTTGTTGGCGCCGCGGGGCCTCAGCGGAGCCGGCGGTGTCCTCTGCCTCATTGTTGGCACCGCGGGGCCTCGGTGGAGCAGGGCCTCATCGACGCCAGCGAAGCGAGGACTCGTCGGAGCCGGCATTGTCCTCTGCCTCGTCCTTGGTCTCGCCAAACAGCGCCTCGCCCGCTTGCTCGCTCTCTTTGCTAGCCTCTTTGTAGGAGGCCGCAGCCTCCGTCACCCGCATGCGGTACCGCCAGCGCTCGAGGCGGCCCTTGCGGGCGGAGCGGTACGAGTCGAGCAACGCCTCCTGCTCCACCAGCTCCGCGGCGATCTGCTCCTCCGCCTGCAGGTGCTCCTGGAGGAGATGGTGGTTGTAGGCGGCATCAGCCTGCGCCTCCCGAAACTGCTCCTCACACATCTGCCTCACCCTGTCCATATATTAGGTAGGGGCCTCGCCGATGGTCATGCTGCAATGCACCAGCGAGGATGGCGTGGAGGAGGGGGTTGGCGCCGGATCATCGACTACCATGTTCTCCATTGGGATGTCGTCGTCCTTCGGCTGCCTGCCTGTCGGCCGGTTGGCAGCAATGGCTACCATCTCCTTGTGGTCCGTCGTCCGCCCGTCCCAAAGAGCGCTGGAGCGCGAGGAAGCCATGGTGGGCAGTAGTGGCGTTGACAGGTGTAACGCCCCGGTTTCGATGCGCCAGGTGTCTGCCAGTTATTCGCCGTTGTTGCCATGTCATTTGCTTGCGTGTTGCATTTTATGATGTCATCATGTGCATTTCATTTTGCATACGTGTTCGTCTCATACATCCGAGCCTATTCCCCGTTGTCCGTTTTGCGATCCGGCACTCCTATGCCCTCTGGCGTTCCCCTTTTGTCTCCTGTTGTGTGTGGGTGTTAAACATTCTCGGAATGGACCGAGTCTTGCCAAGCGGCCTTGGTATAGCACCGGTAGACCGCCTGTCAAGTTTCGTGCCATTTGGAGGTCGTTTGATACTCCAACGGTTAACCGGGTAACCGTAAAGCCCCTCTCTCTTTGCAGCCCAACACCCTTCCAAAGTGGCCCAAAACCCAGCAAACTCCCCTCCATGCGCTCGGTTGCTCGATCACAATCGTGTGGGCAAAAACCTCTCCTCATTTGGACTCTCCTAGCTCCCTCTACCTATAAATATGTGCCTCCCCTGTCCAAATCGCAGATGAAACCCTAATTTTCCCCTCCGCGCCGCGCTGGACATGTCCGGACCGGACCGGACACGTCCGTGCCGCCGACCGCAGCCAATTCCACCTCGCCACCTATCCGCCCGCGTCGTCCCCGCCGTCGCGGCCCGCGGAGCCCATCCGGGGCCCGCGCGGACCCGTCGCGCCGCCGCCTGGCCCGCGCCGCGCCGCCGCTCCCTGTCGAGACCCCGCGCCGGCGCGCCCGTCCGCCGCCCGTGCTCCGCCCGATCTGGGCCACACCCCTCCCCCGCGCCTCGCTTGACCTAGCCGCCACCGCCTCCTCAGGGCTGCGCCGCCGCCGTCGGGCATCCCGCGTGGCCGCTGACGTTCGCCAGCACCGGTTGCCGCCTTCCCCACGCCCCTGCTCCTCCCGGCGGTGACCGGAGCCTCCTCGTCCCCGCCTCCATCCTCGCCAGGCGGCGACCGGCGGCGATCGGGCGGCTTTGCTAGTCTTGTTTTACCATTGTCGAAATGTCTTGTAAACCGGGATTCCGAGTCTGATCGGGTCTTCCTGGGAGAAGGTCTATTCCTTCGTTTATCACGAGAGCTTGTCATGGACTAAGTTGGCACACCCCTGCAGGGTATAATCTTTCGAAAGCCGTGCCTGCGGTTATAGGTAGATGGGAATTTGTTAATGTCCGGTTGTAGATAACTTGACACCAGATCCGAATTAAAATGCATCAATCGCGTGTGTAGCCGTGATGGTCTCTTTTTGGCGGAGTCCGGGAAGTGAACACGGTTTCTGGGTTATGTTTGACGTAAGTAGGAGTTCAGGATCACTTCTTGATCATTGCTAGCTTCACGACCGTTCCTTTTGCTCTCTTCTCACTCTTATTTGCGTATGTTAGCCACCATATATGCTTAGTCGCTGCTGCAGCCTCACCACCTTACCCCTTCCTTTCCTTTTAAGCTTTGCTAGTCTTGATACCCATGGTAATGGGATTGCTGAGTCCTCGTGGCTCACAGATTACTACAACAACAGTTGCAGGTACAGGTTATGCGATGATCATGAGGCGAGAGCGATGCTTGTTTGCGTTGAGTTCTTCTTCTGCTTCTTCGATTAGGGATAGGTTCCAGATCGGCAGCCTGGGCTAGCAGGGTGGATGTCATTTGAGTTTCTGTTTGTGTTTCATCCGTAGCCGGATGATGCTCTAAGGTATTGTGATGTTGTATTCGTGTGGCATTGTATGCCTCTTGTATGTATCCCCATTTATTATGTAATGTTGATGTAATCATATCCACCTTGCAAAAGCGTTTCAATATGCGGGTCTATCCTTGGTGGGACCTTCGAGTTCCTTTTGGATAGGGTCGCATATTGGGCATGACAAGTTGGTAATCAGAGCCTGGACCGACCCTAGGAGCCCCCTTGATTGATCGTGTAGTTTGGCCGTTGTTGAGTCTAGAAGAAAATTGTTTTTTGGAATCTAGTTATATCGGAGAGTAGGAATTCTTTTTACTCCTCAGTCACTTCGTCGCTCTGGCAAGGAATCTTGACGTAGGTGTTTTGAATTACTCCTCTTCCCCTTCAAATTTTCTTTAGGATCACGCAGTTGGCTTTCCCGTAGTTGTTTCTCAGCTCTTTTGATCCGGTGCTTTTCTCGTCAAGTCGACTCGAGCCTCTTCATCTTTGAGTTCAATCCTCAGTTGTTTTCTTTCCCACCCGCCCACCCTTCTTCTTCTCGGAACCGGAGTCCGTAATCAAGTATCCATCCTACTCGTGTGAAGTCTTTGCTTTCTTTCCTCAATGATTTCAACCGGTGTTTTCTCCTCAGTCATTCGTCGATTTCCCCTTCCAAGATGATTTTGTTTTCCCGCCCTCCC
>NC_041385.1:67890374-67893019 GCF_002162155.2 Triticum dicoccoides
AGTTTGACGCTCTCTCGACCATTAATTTCATTCGTGCGGAGCCTCTTTAGTCTTCGTCAATTATTTCAACCGGTGTATTCTCTTTCGTTTGACATTCTTCATCCCTTTTCTTCTCCGGTGGACTCAATTCAAGTTTTTCGAGTTGATCACATTCTTTCCCTCGGATCAAGTGCCTTCCCTACTCGTTCGCCTCTCGCCAGTTTATCCTTCCGGAGTGTTCAAGACATCTCAGGAGATTCGTCTGTGTTCCAATTAATTCGTGGTTGTCACCTCATTCGAATATTTCAATTGTTCCAGTGCTTCATCTATCTGTTCAACATCCTTTTCAACGGTGTTATCTTTTCAGTGGGCCCTAACCCAGAGGTCTTTTCCCAGGATCTTACCTGACTCTTCTAATTCCCCCGGATTGATTCTCAATTCTTTTAAGTGTGACGTAATAATGGATCCCATCAGTCACATGCCTTCTCCAAGATCGATTTCAAATCATTTTCATTGTTGGCTCAACCTCTCTGCTCCTCATTCTCCCGGAGTATCTCAATAATTTTGGTGGTGTTTCTCGTCGTCATTTGAAGATCGAAGAGGAGTCTTTCCTCTAAATCTTGTCCATTCTCGTGAAGATTCGTGGTTCTAGCTTCATGTCATCCTCTCGAATTATTCCAATCGTCAGATATTTCTCTCTTAACCATCCGGAGTATGTCAGGAGTTGTTTTTCCATTTCTTTTCACCGGAGGCCATCATTTCAGTTATCGTTCTCTATTTATCCCGGTGCTTCGTTCAAGTGTTCCTTAATCAGCTCGTGATCTCCTTGTTCTTTTGCATCTAAATCCCCTCAAGCAGATATGTTCTTCTAATTCTTCCCGGTGATTCATTCTCGTTCATCAGTCATTTCTGAATTCTTACGGTGGTTCCTTCAAGATTCTTTTTCTTTGGTTATCATTTTAATTCATTCGTTTCTTTTCAATCATATCGGTGGTTCATGAAGACCTTCTCGGGTGGCGCTATATCTCTTCTTAATCTTTTTAAACGAGAATAAGTAGTATGAAAAATGCGTAGTTGGTCATCAATTTAATTTGATGAAGGATAAGCATACAATAAATCTTATTCTTATTTCCTCAAGGTGTTTAATCCTTTCCTTCGGAGTTTGTTCTTCATGAATAAATTCTAGTTCCAAGTGTTTTCATCTTTTCTTTTCTGAAGTTCTAATTTTCCTTGGCCATTTCGTCGGAACCTCCATCTAAATCACCGCAAGGCTAATCTTATTCTTTCATCCTTCATTCTATCTCATCATCCTTTTGTGACCGGAGTTTTTCATGGTGGCTCGTCATGATTTAATTCATTCTTCAAGATTTCATCAAGATTTTGTTGGTGGAGTTCAAGTATCCTTTTCTTCTCGCATCTCGAAGTGCAATTAATTCTCCGTATTCTTTTGAAGTGGAGTTTTGCATTTCTTCGTTCTTCTCAGTTATCCAATCATTTCCGTTTGCGGCTGGTGATCACCACATAATTTTGAGATGTTTTCCATAAGTCCACAACAAGCTTATTCTTTCGTTGTTGATTTTCTCAACAACTCCATTCAATCCTTCCTTCTAAGTTCATTTCATTCTATTTTAATTCTTTCCGGAGGTTTCGTGTCATGTCTTCATCAAGTGCCATCCCGTCTTCTGAAGTTCATGTTCTTTCCCTTCCATTTTCAGTCGGAGTGCTGACTAAATCCTTTCAGTCTTATTCATTTCTTATCTCGTTCTAACCGGAGTGGTTTCTAATCTATCTGATTCCGTGAGCTTTCGATGCTCGTCATTCTCGTCGTTCCTCTCTTCTTCTCGAGTTCTCTCGATTCTTTGCTTCTTCTCTTGAGTTCTTGTTTCACCTCATCCCTTTTCCCTTCCGTCTCGGTCCTAAGATCTCGAGACGAGATCTCTTGCTAGTGGAGGAGTGTTGTAACGCCCCGGTTTCGATGCGCCAGGTGTCTGCCAGTTATTCGCCGTCGTTTCCATGTCATTTGCTTGCGTGTTGCATTTTATGATGTCATCATGTGCATTTCATTTTGCATACGTGTTCGTCTCATACATCTGAGCCTTTTCCCCGTTGTCCGTTTTGCGATCCGGCACTCCTATGCCCTCCGGCGTTCCCCTTTTGTCTCCTGTTGTGTGTGGGTGTTAAACATTCTCGGAATGGACCGAGTCTTGCCAAGCGGCCTTGGTATAGCACCAATAGACCGCCTGTCAAGTTTCGTGCCATTTGGAGGTCGTTTGATACTCCAACGGTTAACCGGGTAACCGTAAAACCCCTCTCTCTTTGCAGCCCAACACCCTTCCAAAGTGGCCCAAAACCCAGCAAACTCCCCTCCATGCTCTCGGTCGTTCGATCACGATCGTGTGGGTGAAAACCTCTCCTCATTTGGACTCTCCTAGCTCCCTCTACCTATAAATATGTGCCTCCCCCGTCCAAATCACAGATGAAACCCTAATTTTCCCCTCCGCGCCGCGCCGGACATGTCAGGACCGGACCGGACACATCCGCGCCGCCGCCCGCAGCCAATCCCACCTCGCCACCTGTTCGCCCGCGCCGTCCCCGCCGCCGCGGCCCGCGGAGCCCATCCGGGGCCCGCGCGGACCCGTCCCCACCGCCGCCCGGCCCGCGCCGCG
>NC_041385.1:67893440-67896608 GCF_002162155.2 Triticum dicoccoides
TCCTCAGGGCTGCGCCGCCGACGTCGGGCATCCCGCGTCGCCGCCGACGTTCGCCGGTACCGGTTGCCGCCTTCCCCGCGCCCCTGCTCCTCCCAGCGGCGACCGGAGCCTCCTCGTCCCCGCCTCCATCCTCGCCGGGCTTCCTGAGCCCCGCCGTGCCCTGATCCGGTGTCCAGCCACCAGATCCGGCAGGCCTGGGCCCGGATCCGCCTCCTCTGCCCAGCCTGCGCTGCCGCCGCCGACGTTCGCCGGCGAGCTCGAGCTGCCGGTTGCCGCGCCGCCCGCTTGTGTTAACCCAGCGAGGGCCCCGTGGAGGCCCAGCCCGCCAAGCCTTCCCTGGCTTGCTTCCTCTTCATGGGCCGAGCCCAGGGTGAGCAGCCCTCTAAACCCCGCTCTGGGCGCCTCGTAGTTATTCGTCGCTCACCCATTTTTTTCTGTAAAACGACCAAGTCCCCGTTTCTGTGTAACTTTCATACCATGTTCATGCCATCATATCTCTGCATCCGTAGCTCCGTTTCGTGTGTGTAATATGTCGAATTGTTCATCTCAACGAGTACATCATTTCATCCCATTACATCATATTCATTTGAGGTCATCTAGATGCCCGAATCATCGTTGTAAGAGTGCTTCATGATGTTTTCTGCTGTATGTTATCAGAACGAGCTCTTTTGTCATTTTTGCCATGATTGATGTGTGCATCCTATGAGGTTGATGTCTTCATGTGTTTTGAAATATGCCATGTCTTCTTTACAGAGGTGCTTACCATGTATTTTTGTGATCAATGTGGTGACTAGCACAAGCATGCAAACTAGGCATCATGATGTTACTGATTTTAGTCTCTGTTCTGCTGTTATTTTTATGGCATGTAAACTTGATGCTACAGAGATATCCATGCATATTTTGAGATACTTCAGTAAGGGTGTTTTGAACAATAGGTTATTGTCTATCCATTCATGCCCTTGGTTGCAATTATGGAGTAGTCTATCATGTCATTTTCGTGCTCTACTTTTGCTTCAAATTTTTTCCTGGCAGATTGTTTACATGTTATTCAATCTGGCCAAGCTTGTTGTAGTTGCTCCGTGCATGCTATAGACTTGTTCTTGACTTGGTTTGTTACATAAACATGTCTTCTTAATGATGATATGCTTGTCTTGTCATGCAATGACTTGTGGTGAGTGCGTCGAGCTTGTTAAGTAGGGTACATGATGTTGCTGTTTTGCTAGGCTGAATCTGTTATTTCGTGATGCTATATAAACATGTTGCTACTAATCATTCTGTGCATAATCTGGAGATTTTCTATAAATATGTCTTGAACTACATGCCATGCTCTATCCATTAATGCCCCTGGTTGCAATTATAGGTTGCTGTAGCTTGTTCATATCTTGCTCCAAAGTTGCTTGATAATGTTGCTGTCAGCCTGTTTACATTAAGTTCACTTGTTGTCATGTTTTTTCCTAGTGTTCCATGTACCCTATGACCTTGCTATTCCCATGCTTAGGTTTACAAACATGTTTTCTTACTGTTGGGTGCCTTGCCATGCCATGTATTGCTCTGTAGTGAGTTTTACAAGCTCATCTACATGCCTTCATAATTATGTTCCTGCCATGTATGAATCTATATAATAACTTGCTATGTTTACGTGTGTGCCATCATATTTTTCTGATCCTTTTTGGCTTATGGTCAATAAGGGACTTTTGATCTATGCAATTAGTAAATTCATGCCATGCCTTTGTTTGCCATGATAAGTTCCTGTAACATGTTGTTTGATAGCTCTGAACATTGCATCGTGATGTTATTTTCTGCAAAGTCTGAAATTGTTATAACTTGCAATCTTACCACGTGTGTTTGAGCATGTTCGAGTGATTTCTGGAGATAGCTCAGTGTTCATGTTTTGTAATGCTTTACCTTTACATCATGTCCATGCCTTTTGTTATCATGTTGGGGTGCTGTAGTAAATTGTTTTGATGCTTGCAATATGCCTAGTTGTTGTTTTGGACAGCTTGTCCTTTAAACTTGTTTCATGTGTGTGTGTTGAACCGTTGCTCCGTTTTGAGTGTGCTCTATATGAAACTTTCTTGGTTTTGCATGTAGCATCATATTATCATGTTGCATCCTTGTTTTGAGATGTTTGTTTGATGTTTGGGTGCATTTTGCATCAATGCCATGTTTAACTTGTTTTGCTCATATCTTCTAGGCCGTAGCTCCGAACTAAATGAACTTTATATGTAACTTGACTAGACTCTCGTGTAGATCATCTTGGTGCATCCTAACTTGCTGTTTAACAACTTGAACATAAGGTCTATTCAGATCTGGATCAATTTCGAAATATGCATACGAGGACTTACCGGAATTGTTATATGTTGTTCCCGGCCTCATTTAAACTTGCTTTGTTGTGTTGCTCTTGTTTGCATCATCTCTTGCCATGAGTAGCTTCATGTAGTTTTGTCATGCATCATGCTTGTTCGTGCATCATGCCTTGTTCATCTGTGGTGTGTTTACTATGTTGTGTGCTTCTTTTCGATAGTTCCTGTTTCGTTGCGATCGTGAGGATTCGTTCGTCTATGCTTGGTTCGGCTTCATCCGTTCATCTTCTTCATGGACTCGTTCTTCTTCCTTGTGGGATTTCAAGCAAGATGACCGCTACCCTGGATCTCACTACTATCATTGCTATGCTAGTTGCTTCGTTCTATCGCTATGTTGCGTTTCCTATCACCTGTTTATCAAGCCATCCCAAATTGCCATGACCTCTAACCTTTGACACCTTTCCTATGCAAACCGTTGTTTGGCTATGTTACCGCTTTGCTCAGCCCCTCTTATAGCGTTGCTATTTGCAGGTGAAGTTGAAGATTTCTCCATGGTGGACAGGATTTTGGTTGGGATATCACAATATCTCTTATATTATTAATGCATCTATATATTTGGTAAAGGGTGGAAGGCTCGGCCTTTTGCCTGGTGTTTTGTTCCACTCTTGCCGCCCTAGTTTCCGTCATACCGGTGTTATGTTCCCGGATTTTGCGTTCCTTACGCGGTCGGGTGATTTATGGGACCCCCTTGACAGTTCGCTTTGAATAAAACTCCTCCAGCAAGGCCCAACATTGGTTTTACCATTTGCCTCACCACCACCTACTTTTCCCTTGGGAGTCGCTCTCTCGAGGGTCATCTTTATTA
>NC_041385.1:67896856-67898383 GCF_002162155.2 Triticum dicoccoides
CCCCCCGGGCCAGTGCTTGTCTAAGTGTTGGTCCGAACTAGAGCCCTTTGCAGCGCCCCCTCAGGGAAACTTGAGGTCTGGTTTTAGTTGTACGGATTGCTCATCCGGTGTTGCCCTGAGAACGAGATATGTGCAGCTCCTATCGGGATTGTCGGCACATCGGGCGGCTTTGCTGGTCTTGTTTTACCATTGTCGAAATGTCTTGTAAACCGGGATTCCGAGTCTGATAGGGTCTTCCTGGGATAAGGTCTATTCCTTCGTTGATCGCGAGAGCTTGTCATGGGCTAAGTTGGGACACCCCTGCAGGGTATAATCTTTCGAAAGCCATGCCTGCGGTTATAGGCAGATGGGAATTTGTTAGTGTCCGGTTGTAGATAACTTGACACCAGATCCGAATTAAAACGCATCAATCGCGTGTGTAGCCGTGATGGTCTCTTTTCGGCGGAGTCCGGGAAGTGAACACGGTTTCTGGGTTATGTTTGACGTGAGTAGGAGTTCAGGATCACTTCTTGATCATTGCTAGCTTCACGACCGTTCCTTTTTCTCTCTTCTCGCTCTTATTTGCGTATGTTAGCCACCATATATGCTTAGTCGCTGTTGCTGCCTCACCACCTTACCCCTTCCTTTGCCTTTAAGCTTTGCTAGTCTTGATACCCATGGTAATGGGATTGCTGAGTCCTCGTGGCTCACAGATTACTACAACAACAGTTGCAGGTACAGGTTATGCGATGATCATGACGTGAGAGCGATGCTTGTTTGCGTTGAGTTCTTCTTCTGCTTCTTCGATCAGGGATAGGTTCCAGGTCGGCAGCCTGGGCTAGCAGGGTGGATGTCATTTGAGTTTCTGTTTGTGTTTCATCCGTAGCCGGATGATGCTCTAGGGTATTGTGATGTTGTATTCGTGTGGCATTGTATGCCTCTTGTATGTATCCCCATTTATTATGTAATGTTGATGTAATGATATCCACCTTGCAAAAGCATTTCAATATGCGGGTCTATCCTTGGTGGGACCTTCGAGTTCCTTTTGTATAGGGTCGCATATTGGGCATGAAAAGTTGGTAATCAGAGCCTGGACCGACCCTAGGAGCCCCCTTGATTGATCGTGTAGTTTGGCCGTTGTTGAGTCTAGAAGAAAACTGTTTTTCGGAATCTAGTTATATCGGAGAGTAGGAATTCTTTTCACTCCTCAGTCCCTTCGTCGCTCTGGCAAGGAATCTTGACGTAGGTGTTTTGAATTACTCCTCTTCCCCTTCAAATTTTCTTTAGGATCACGCAGTTGGCTTTCCGGTAGTTGTTTCTCAGCTCTTTTGATCCGATGCTTTTCTTGTCAAGTCGACTCGAGCCTCTTCATCTTTGAGTTCAATCCGCAGTTGTTTTCTTTCCCACCCGCCCACCCTTCTTCTTCTCGGAACCGGAGTCCGTAATCAAGTATCCATCCTACTCGTGTGAAGTCTTTGCTTTCTTTCCTCAATGATTTCAACCGGTGTTTTCTCCTCAGTCATTCATCGATTTCCCCTTCCAAGATGA
>NC_041385.1:67898765-67901335 GCF_002162155.2 Triticum dicoccoides
GAGCCTCTTTAGTCTTTGGTCAATTATTTCAACCGGTGTATTCTCTTTCGTTTGACATTCTTCATCCCTTTTCTTCTCCGGTGGACTCAATTCAAGTTTTTCGAGTTGATCACATTCTTTCCCTCGGATCAAGTGCCTTCCCTGCTCGTTCCCCTCTCGCCAGTTTATCCTTCCGGAGTGTTCAAGACATCTCAGGAGATTCGTCTGTGTTCCAATTAATTCGTGGTTGTCACCTCATTTGAATATTTCAATTGTTTCGGTGCTTCATCTATCTGTTCAACATCCTTTTCAACGGTGTTATCTCTTTAGTGGGCCCTAACCCACAGGACTTTTCCCAGGATCTTACCTGACTCTTCTAATTCCCCCGGAGTGATTCTCAATTCTTTTAAGTGTGACATACGAATGGATCCCATCAGTCACATGACTTCTCCAAGATCGATTTCAAATCATTTTCATTGTTGGCTCAACCTCTCTGCTCCTCATTCTCCCGGAGTATCTCAATAATTTTGGTGGTGTTTCTCGTCGTCATTTGAAGATCGAACAGGAGTCTTTCCTCTAAATCTTGTCCATTCCCGTGAAGATTCATGGTTCTAGCTTCATGTCATCCTCTCGAATTATTCCAATCGTTAGATATTTCTCTCTTAACAATCCGGAGTATGTCAGGAGTTGTTTTTCCATTTCTTTTCACCGGAGGCCATCATTTCAGTTATCGTTCTCTATTTATCCCGGTGCTTCGTTCAAGTGTTCCTTAATCAGCTCATGATCTCCTTGTTCTTTTGCATCTAAATCCCCTCAAGCAGATATGTTCTTCTAATTCTTCCCGGTGATTCATTCTCGTTCCTCAGTCATTTCCGAATTCTTACGGTGGTTCCTTCAAGATTCTTTTTCTTTGATTATCATTTTAATTCATTCGTTTCTTTTCAATCATACCGGTGGTTCATGAAGACCTTCTCGGGTGGCGCTATATCTCTTCTTAATCTTTTTAAACGAGAATAAGTAGTATGAAAAATCCATTGTTGGTCATCAATTTAATTTGATGAAGGATAAGCATACAATAAATCTTATTCTTATTTCCTCAAGGTGTTTAATCCTTTCCTTCGGAGTTTGTTCTTCATGAATAAATTCTAGTTCCAAGTGTTTTCATCTTTTCTTTTCGGAAGTTCTAATTTTCCTCGGCCATTTCGTCGGAACCTCCATCTAAATCACCGCAAGGCTAATCTTATTCTTTCATCCTTCATTCTATCTCATCATCCTTTTGTGACCGGAGTTTTTCATGGTGGCTCGTCATGATTTAATTCATTCTTCAAGAGTTCATCAAGATTTTGTTGGTGGAGTTCAAGTATCCTTTTCTTCTCGCATCTCGAAGTGCAATTAATTCTCCGTATTCTTTTGAAGTGGAGTTTTGCATTTCTTCGTTCTTCTCAGTTATCCAATCATTTCCGTTTGCGGCTGGTGATCACCTCATAATTTTGAGATGTTTTCCATAAGTCCACAACAAGCTTATTCTATCGTTGTTGATTTTCTCAACAACTCCATTCAATCCTTCCTTCTAAGTTCATTTCATTCTATTTTAATTCTTTCCGGAGGTTTCGTGTCATGTCTTCATCAAGTGCCATCCTGTCTTCTGAAGTTCATGTTCTTTTCCTTCCATTTTCAGTTGGAGTGCTGACTAAATCCTTTCAGTCTTATTCGTTTCTTATCTCGTTCTAACCGGAGTGGTTTCTAGTCTATCTGATTCTGTGAGCTTTCGATGCTTGTCATTCTCGTCGTTCCTCTCTTCTTCTTGAGTGCTCTCGATTCTTTGCTTCTTATCTTGAGTTCTTGTTTCACCTCATCCCTTTTCCCTTCCGTCTCGGTCCTAAGATCTCGGGACGAGATCTCTTGTTAGTGGAGGAGTGTTGTAATGCCCCGGTTTCGATGCGCCAGGTGTCTGCCAGTTATTCGCCGTTGTTGCCATGTCATTTGCTTGTGTGTTGCATTTTATGATGTCATCATGTGCATTTCATTTTGCATACGTGTTCGTCTCATACATCCGAGCCTTTTCCCCGTTGTCCGTTTTGCGCTCCGGCACTCCTATGCCCTCCGGCGTTCCCCTTTTGTCTCCTGTTGTGTGTGGGTGTTAAACGTTCTCGGAATGGACCGAGTCTTGCCAAGCGGCCTTGGTATAGCACCGATAGACCGCCTGTCAAGTTTCGTGCCATTTGGAGGTCGTTTGATACTCCAACGGTTAACCGGGTAACCGTAAAACCCCTCTCTCTTTGTAGCCCAACACCCTTCCAAAGTGGCCCAAAACCCAGCAAACTCCCCTCCATGCTCTCGGTCGTTCGATCACGATCGTGTGGGCGAAAACCTCTCCTCATTTGGACTCTCCTAGCTCCCTCTACCTATGAATATGTGCCTCCCCCGTCCAAATCACAGATGAAACCCTAATTTTCCCCTCCGCGCCGCGCCGGACATGTCCGGACCAGACTGGACACGTCCGCGCCGCCGCCCGCAGCCAATACCACCTCGCCACCTGTCCGCCCGCGCCGTCCCTGCCGCCGCGGCCCGCGGAGCCCATCCGGGGCCCG
>NC_041385.1:67901668-67909290 GCF_002162155.2 Triticum dicoccoides
CCTCAGGGCTGCGCCGCCGATGTCGGGCATCCAGCGTCGCCGCCGACGTTCGCCGGCATCGGTTGCCGCCTTCCCCGCGCCCCTGCTCCTCCCGGCGGCGACCGGAGCCTCCTCGTCCCCGCCTCCATCCTCGCCGGGCTGCCCGAGCCCCGCCCTGCCCTGATCCGGTGTCCATCCACCAGATCCGGCAGGCCTGGGCCCGGATCCGCCTCCTCTGCCCAGCCTGCGCTGCCGCCGCCGATGTTCGCCGGCGAGCTCGAGCTGCCGGTTGCCGCGCCGCTCGCTTGTGTTGACCCAGCGAGGGCCCCGTGGAGGCCCAGCCCGCCAAGCCTTCCCTGGCTTGCTTCCACTTCATGGGCCGAGCCCAGGGTGAGCAGCCCTCTAAACCCCGCTCTGGGCGCCTCGTAGTTATTCGTCGCTCACCCATTTTTTTCTGTAAAACGACAAAGTCCCCGTTTCTGTGTAACTTTCATACCATGTTCATGCCATCATATCTCTGCATCCGTAGCTCCGTTTCGTGTGTGTAATATGTCGAATTGTTCGTCTCAACGAGTACATCATTTCATCCCATTACATCATATTCATTTGAGGTCATCTAGATGCCCGAATCATCGTTGTAAGAGTGCTTCATGATGTTTTCTGCTGTATGTTATCAGAACGAGCTCTTTTGTCATTTTTGCCATGATTGATGTGTGCATCCTATGAGGTTGATGTCTTCATGTGTTTTGAAATATGCCATGTCTTCTTTACAGAGGTGCTTACCATGTATTTTTGTGATCAATGTGGTGACTAGCACAAGCATGCAAACTAGGCATCATGATGTTACTGATTTTAGTCTCTGTTCTGCTGTTATTTTGATGCCATGTAAACTTGATGCTACAGAGATATCCATGCATATTTTGAGATACTTCAGTAAGGGTGTTTTGAACAATAGGTTATTGTCTATCCATTCATGCCCTTGGTTGCAATTATGGAGTAGTCTATCATGTCATTTTCGTGCTCTACTTTTGCTTCAAAATGTTTCCTAGCAGATTGTTTACATGTTATTCAATTTGGCCAAGCTTGTTGTAGTTGCTCCGTGCGTGCTATAGACTTGTTCTTGACTTGGTTTGTTACATAAACATGTCTTCTTAATGATGCTATGCTTGTCTTGTCATGCAATGACTTGTGGTGAGTGAATCGAGCTTGTTAATTAGGGTACATGATGTTGTTGTTTTGCTAGGCTGAATCTGTTATTTCGTGATGCTATATAAACATGTTGCTACTAATCATTCTGTGCATAATCTGGAGATTTTCTATAAATATGTCTTGAACTACATGTCATGATCTATCCATTAATGCCCCTGGTTGCAATTATAGGTTGCTGTAGCTTGTTCATATCTTGCTCCAAAGTTGCTTGATAATGTTGCTGTCAGCCTGTTTACATTAAGTTCACTTGTTGTCATGTGTTTTCCTAGTGTTCCATGTACCCTATGACCTTGCTATTCCCATGCTTAGCTTCACAAACATGTATTCTTACTGTTGGGTGCCTTGCCATGCCATGTATTGCTCTGTAGTGAGTTTTACAAGCTCATCTACATGCCTTCATAATTATGTTCCTGCCATGTATGAATCTATATAATAACTTGCTATGTTTACGTGTGTGCCATCATATTTTTCTGATCCTTTTTGGCTTATGGTCAGTAAGGGACTTTTGATCTATGCAATTAGTAAATTCATGCCATGCCTTTGTTTGCCATGATAAGTTCTTGTAACATGTTGTTTGATAGCTCTGAAGATTGCATCGTGATGTTATTTTCTGCAAAGTCTGAAATTGTTATAACTTGCAATCTTACCACGTATGTTTGAGCATGTTCTAGTGATTTCTGGAGATAGCTCAGTGTTCATGTTTTGTAATGCTTTACCTTTACATCATGTCCATGCCTTTTGTTATCATGTTGGGGTGCTGTAGTAAATTGTTTTGATGCTTGCAATATGCCTAGTTGTTGTTTTGGACAGCTTGTCCTTTAAACTTGTCTCATGTGTGTGTGTTGAACCGTTGCTCCGTTTTGAGTGTGCTCTATATGAAACTTTCTTGGTTTTGCATGTAGCATCATATTATCATGTTGCATCCTTGTTTTGAGATGTTTGTTTGATGTTTGGGTGCATTTTGCATCAATGCCATGTTTAACTTGTTTTGCTCATATCTTCTAGGCCGTAGCTCCGGACTAAATGAACTTTATATGTAACTTGACTAGAATCTTGTGTAGATCATCTTGGTGCATCCTAACTTGCTGTTTAACAACTTGAACATAAGGTCTATTCAGATCTGGACCAATTTCGAAATATGCATATGAGGACTTACCGGAATTGTTATATGTTGTTCCCGGCCTCATTTAAACTTGCTTTGTTGTGTTGCTCTTGTTTGCATCATCTCTTGCCATGAGTAGCTTCATGTAGTTTTGTCATGCATCATGCTTGTTCGTGCATCATGCCTTGTTCATGTGTGGTGTGTTTACTATGTTGTATGCTTCTTTTCGATAGTTCCTGTTTCGTTGCGATCGTGAGGATTCGTTCGTCTATGCTTGGTTCGGCTTCATCCGTTCATCTTCTTCATGGACTCGTTCTTCTTCCTTGTGGGATTTCAAGCAAGATGACCGCTACCCTGGATCTCACTACTATCATTGCTATGCTAGTTGCTTCATTCTATCGCTATGCTGCATTTCCTATCACCTGTTTATCAAGCCATCCCAAATTGCCATGACCTCTAACCTTTGACACCTTTCCTATGCAAACTGTTGTTTGGCTATGTTACCGCTTTGCTCAGCCCCTCTTATAGCGTTGCTATTTGCAGGTGAAGTTGAAGATTTCTCCATGGTGGACAGGATTTTGGTTGGGATATCACAATATCTCTTATATTATTAATGCATCTATATATTTGGTAAAGGGTGGAAGGCTCGGCCTTTTGCCTGGTGTTTTGTTCCACTCTTGCCGCCCTAGTTTCCGTCATACCGGTGTTATGTTCCCGGATTTTGCGTTCCTTACGCGGTCGGGTGATTTATGGGACCCCCTTGACAGTTCGCTTTGAATAAAACTCCTCCAGCAAGGCCCAACATTGGTTTTACCATTTGCCTCACCACCACCTACTTTTCCCTTGGGAGTCGCTCTCTCGAGGGTCATCTTTATTATAGCCCCCCCGGGCCAGTGCTTGTCTAAGTGTTGGTCCGAACTAGAGCCCTTTGCAGCGCCCCCTCAGGGAAACTTGAGGTCTGGTTTTAGTTGTACGGATTGCTCATCCGGTGTTGCCCTGAGAACGAGATATGTGCAGCTCCTATCGGGATTGTCGGCGCATCGGGCGGCTTTGCTGGTCTTGTTTTACCATTGTCGAAATGTCTTGTAAACCGGGATTCCGAGTCTGATCGGGTCTTCCTAGGAGAAGGTCTATTCCTTCGTTGATCGCGAGAGCTTGTCATGGGCTAAGTTGGCACACCCCTGCAGGGTATAATCTTTCAAAAGCCGTGCCTGCGGTTATAGGCAGATGGGAATTTGTTAATGTCCGGTTGTAGATAACTTGACGCCAGATCCGAATTAAAACGCATCAACCGCGTGTGTAGCCGTGATGGTCTCTTTTCGGCGGAGTCCGGGATGTGAACACGGTTTCTGGGTTATGTTTGACGTAAGTAGGAGTTCAGGATCACTTCTTGATCATTGCTAGCTTCACGACCGTTCTTTTTGCTCTCTTCTCGCTCTTATTTGCGTATGTTAGCCACCATATATGCTTAGTCACTGCTGCAGCCTTACCACCTTACCCCTTCCTTTCCCTTTAAGCTTTGCTAGTATTGATACCCATGGTAATGGGATTGCTGAGTCCTCGTGGCTCACAGATTACTACAACAACAGTTGCAGGTACAGGTTATGCGATGATCATGACGCGAGAGCGATGCTTGTTTATGTTGAGTTCTTCTTCTGCTTCTTCGATCAGGGATAGGTTCCAGGTCGGCAGCCTGGGCTAGCAGGGTGGATGTCGTTTGAGTTTCTGTTTGTGTTTCATCCATAGCCGGATGATGGTCTGAGGTATTGTGATGTTGTATTCGTGTGGCATTGTATGCCTCTTGTATGTATCCCCATTTATTATGTAATGTTGATTTAATGATATCCACCTTGCAAAAGCGTTTCAATATGCGGGTCTATCCTTGGTGGGACCTTCGAGTTCCTTTTGGATAGGGTCGCATATTGGGCGTGACAACAAGAGAAAGGGAACGGATGCGGATGACTGCGACTATGGCCGGCATAGCAGTTTATATAGCAATGGTGGGCGGGCGAAGGGATGGACATGTGGCGCCGAAGTAGCCGCCTCGGCAACCGCGTATCATTAATGTGTGCGGAAGATGGACGGATGGATGACACTTGTGTCATTTGAAGGCAGAGCAATCGCCTGCACAGGGAAGCGGGGCAGCCGGCTGACTGTTTTGGGCGAAAAGCGCGCGCGGGCGAGGAGATGACTTTACTTGGAGAGGATGACAATGGGGACCCACCAGGTCCATAGCCTCACGTACGCAAGTGCCTAGTTATTATATATATATATATATATATATATAATTTATTTTGCTTCCTCCTGGTTTCCTGACATCACGGTCCCACACCATTGTCAACCTATGTTTATAGGGCTTATCTCAAAATTTTAGTTTTTCCATTTTATAAGGCTCAATTTGGTTGTTTTCCATCGCATGTTCAGATTCCAAGGTGCATTAAATCATTACATGCAAGTATTAAGAGAAAATTGACCAATGCATGTACTTTATGCATGCATGCATTGCAACTAATGCATTGATAAACATAATTTTTTGAGGATAACAAGAGCATTAATTAGGTGCTTTTGCAAAACTACAAAAACTATTCCACCACTCGCCATCTACCTTGATTGGTGAGATTTTTGAATTGAGCATTATAAACCGGAAATGAGGGAGTAGACAATAAACGAGAGAATTGCACAAGAAGCGGCTGACAGCTGGGACCAAGCAGCTCGAGCAGTATTTGTGTTTTTGAGGTGTGAGCACTGCAGAGCTTTTTGATGTTTACCCCAGATATTAATTTTTCTCCTCTGAACAACAACGAAAACATCGCTGCAGGTATTAACTGGGCGAGCTGTGGCCCGTCTAGCCCAGGCCAGATATCCAGCCCAGATATTAATTTTTTTCAAGCTGAAAATGGCTAGCCCAGCTATACTTTTTTTAGGAATACCCAGGCAAGGTCAAGTTGTTATTCTCCGCCTCGCTGGGCTACAAATCTTTCCTAGGAGGGATGTATTAGGCTTAACAAGAAAATTGGCTTTAAGAAATAATAAATGGGATGTAATTATAAAAACTGGGTAGTAACTATAAAAAAATGCACCAAACAGTGACTACTTTATAAAATATTATTTTTAGATATTGAAAATTTTAATTTCATTAATTGTTGCGAGCACAATGTTTTGTTGGATTTTTATGTAATATAAATTTATATGGAAATTGTATTTAATCTGACTAGAAATTTCGGGATAAAAATATTCGGATCCCATCAAAATGTGGGAAATTTTATTGAATTATGTTTTGAATGGTTGGTTGAAATGGGATGTACCTTTAACAAACTGTAAATGGGCTGTAGTAAATTCCATTAGAATTCAAAAATGGGCTACACATTCTTACAAATCTCATATGGGCTATAAGTTCTCTGCCACACACTTCTGGCCTTACTAAGTTGATGCGTCCCCTAAAAAAACAGAGTTGACGCGTATGCAAGGCTTTCTCAACTTATAGTCAACACACGGTTCCTGCAACAGTGGACGTTGGATGTCCATCCAACGGATGTCGTGCTTCTTCTTCAATCTCGGATATTCTAGCTTCACCCGCCCAAAAAATGATTCCTCCCCCTGACATCTGGGGCGCACCGTTTCGGAAGCTGACCTCTGGGCCTACTAAGATGACGTACCAAGGGCTTTGTCAACTTAGTCAATATAAACGATTCTAGCTACAGTGACCGTACAATGTCCATCCAACGGTCGTCGTGCTTCTTCAACCTATGGTCTTCTCGCTCCAGCCACCCAAAGCAGCGCTGGTCGTGCCGCCTGCTCCTGCCTCCCATGGTCGGCTGTGCTGCCGCGGAGGCCTCACCGCCCCCTACTACTCCCACTGCTGGCCAGGCCATCCCTCCACTCACCCACACACCCTGTTATTCTACGGCGACGACAGCGCAGCCGAACCAGTGAACCCTCGTACTCCTCTCCGCGTGTGCATCCACTGTTGCGTCTTCCCCGGCTCCGTGTCGTCCCCTTCCTAGGCCTCGCCGTCATCCACCGCCGTGGTGCTCTCGGTGCGGCATGGTCAACGTGGTCAAGGAACGACTTCCATCGGACGTGGATTGTACGTGGAGAGGCTGACAGCTGGGTCCATGGCAGCCGCAAGGAAGTGCCCCCTTATTATGCGCAAAATAATTATTCCTCCACCTGACAGCGGGGACCCACCAGACGGGCCACCGTATTTCGCGAAAAAAATGATTTGCCCCCTAACTGCTGGGACCCACGAGCTACATCTTCGAAAGCAAGGAAGTGCATCCGAGGAAAAAACGATTCGCCCCCCTGACTGCTGGGACCCACCAGCTACATCTTCGCATGCAAGGAAGTGAGTCCAGAAAAAAACAATTCGCCCCCCGACTGCTGGGACCCACCAGCTACACCTTCGCACGCAAGGAAGTGCGTCCGGGCAAAAAAAACAATTCGCCCCCCTGACTGCTGGGACCCAGCAGCTACACCTTCGCACGCAAGGAAGTGCGTCCGGGCAAAAAAAAACTATTCGCCCCCCTGACTGCTGTGACCCACCTGCTACATCTTCGCAGGCAAGGAAGTGCCTGACAGTCGGGACCCACCTGGTCGAAGCGTCCATAGCATTGTCATCCTGGTCGCGAACGTGTACGTACATACTGGTCGATGTAGAGGCGCGCACATGTCGTAATAGAGGCGCGCACGTGTCGTAATAGAGGCGCGCACGTAGCATGTACACGTAGTACAGCAGCCAGGGTGCAAGAAAGAAAATACGGCCACATATGTGTACATACGAGCGGGGTCTCGAATGCCTACTCGCGCATACGTACAGCGAGGGCTCGTGTTCATGGGGAGGCAACGGAATGCGTCAAGTTCATGGGGAGGCAACGGAATGCGTCGTGTTCATCGGGAGGCAACAGAACGCGTGGGAGCTAACCGGCTGGGTCGGAACGGAATGCGTGGTCGTGTTCATCAGGAGGGCTTGGACGGAACAGGCGATGGAAACGAGGCCTGGCGTACCGCAAAACGGAGGAAACGGACCTCCTACGGTCGAAACGGGGGTCCTGTTGATCAGGGGGGTGTGGCGTACCGCAAAACGGAGGAAACGGACCTCCTACGGTCGAAACGGGGGTCCTGTTGATCGGGAGGGGTCTGGCGTACCGCAAAACGGACAAAACAGACCCCCTACGGTTGAAACGGGGGTCCTGTTCATCGGGAGGGGTGTGTCGTACCGCAAAACGGGGCTCCACGGGATACTGTTCATCTCCACCGTCGACCTCCTCCAGCCTCCACGGGCTACCATCGACCTCCTCCAGCCTCCACGGGATTCTGTTCATCCAGCCTCCAC
>NC_041385.1:67909729-67912413 GCF_002162155.2 Triticum dicoccoides
AATGCTCACTGTTCATCCAATCGATCGGCTTCAGTTAGCAGCAGTAGCGAAGGAATCGCTCGATCGGGTTCAGTTAACAGCCATCGATCGATCGCTCGGGTTCAGTAACGCGTAGCCTTTAGTGCAATCGCTCGGGTTTAGTTAGATCCTAATGCCTCGCTCGGGTTCAGTTAGAGCCAACGCCTCGCACACACGCGCGTATGTGTACGAGAGAAACGTGCATATCGCTTGGCCCCCGACCTCCCACCGTAACCGGCAACTCCCCGAAATTTTCCACCCCCTCGCTTCTACCACGGTTTTTTCCGTCATGGATGGCCCAAAGAATGTCATGCAACTGTGTATCCGGCCCGCCCAGGACGAAAAGCCCATTTTCTGTCATGATTTTTTGTCATAGAAGTAGGAGCCCACCACATCTATGATGACACCGGGTTTTGTCACAATTATCGTCATAGAAGTGTCATATGTATGACAGGAAAAAAATTCGTTCGGCCCAAAATGTCACGGATGTGTCTTTTTTTTGTAGTGCACATGGCTAACCCACACTATCACAATATTTCTTGGCTTATGTGCGACACCTATCTCTAGTAATCCAGCAGCCTGTATCGCTTCTCCCTCCTCGTCTCTATCAAAGTGTGGCAGGCTGGTGTTTTTGCCATCTATTGAGGTCGGTTAACTCATCACATGTTAGCGACATGCCAAGAGCATTCTAAAAAAATTCCTTTCATGTTTCGTTTTCAAAAAGAATAAAATCCTTTCACGTACGAATTTGACTGTATGCTTTGAGCAACTTGCATGTCCTATACTGCTCCTGATTGATACTCTAACTTAGCTAGAGGTTAGACTAACTCATGACTAACCCTGAACTAACTGTAGCCAAAGAGGTGTTTGGGTGACAGGGTTAGATTGACAATAAATGCACTTGATAGAGAGAGAAAAGTAATTTTTCAGTGGTCCCAATGAGAACTATCTCCAGTTAGCACCTCTTGGGTGGGATAGTTTTTTTTGGTGGGTTTGGTGCAACTTGCTCCAATTTAAACCCTCTTGCTTGGATACTTTAGGGCTATTTGAGCCCCAACTAGCTCAAACTAACTCTAACCCATGGATCCAAACAGGGCCTATGGCCAGTCTCGACGCGGAGCAGTTGCGTGCACCGGGAAGCGGCGCTCTCTCGGTCGTCGCGCCACTTCAAAGCCGGCGCCAGTGAGAGGTCGCCTCCGCTCTGGCCGAGCATTAATGCGGCCCTGACACTCCAGGGCGACGCTGACCGTTTCACGCGGGAAGCACGCGCTGGCAAGGGAGTATAAGTTTTCAACCGTTTCAGGTGCAGTACTGGTAGTTTGCAAAACTACTCAATTGTTGCACTCGGTTTCCTAAGAAATTGTGGTAAAAAACATTACTCCACACTCCACAGCCTGCTTCCCTTCTCCTTCCTCTTCCACCGCTCGCGCACGTCCGCGGGAAGCGACCGGTCAACCCTTATATAGGAGTGCTAGCACAAAAAGATGCATGCATGACCACTAAAATTTCCATATTAAAGCGCCGCTCCGGCGGGAGTATGGCGTATGTTGTTACCTTTGGCCGGGCCATGGCTACCAGGCGACGGCGACAACAGAAGAGGCAGTGGGAGGGGAATGAATGCAGCTACTGTTTGGGTTCGCCTTCCGGCTTAAATAAATGTGCAGCATCACGTGTACCCACGGGTGCAGAAATTGTAACATACGTGTCTGCTTAAGTGGGCGTCACGTAACTGGTGTGTGAGAGAGAGAGAGAGAGATTCTGAGAGACAGAGTGCGTGTGTGTGACTCTACTCTTCGGACATGTACTCAACCTTTTGCATCGAGATATAAGTATAATGGTATTTACTTTAGCTAGTGATTTACGTGGCCATGTTAACGTGGTTGTGTCAAAAAATATCACCTCCTACTCGTGATTTGCGTTATATAATTACAAGCAAGATTCTCGTGCATTGCATGGAACATCAATATGCATTTTTTTACAGAACACATGTTGTGATTGACTCATGCAGGAGTAATCCCATGTGTAAGAACTAATGATATCTCAAGAATTTTATCAGAAAACTGGTATCTCGAGAATGTCATCGAAAAAATGAAAGATGAGAGATAAGGCGAGGAGGAGTGGAGCGTGGTGGTGACTGGTGGTCAGAATGGGCGGAGGCATGGGGATGGACGGCGCCGGCAGGCGGCAGCGGCCACCATGCATGCTAGATTGTTCCAGAGACTTGTTCCTTTTTTTAATTGCTGAGTAATGAGGTTGTGGGAGATAATGATGTGGAGAAAGGTGCGGGTATCTTTTGTAAAATTATCATAGTTTCCTTTCTATCCGTCAGATATAGATCATACGGTCTGTATTACAAGATGTCAGGCACACCATCATCACCAACTCGTTTTTTTATAAGGGTACAGGTGATAAGTTTGCTGACTACTAAAGTAAAGTGGATTTTTTCCATGTTATGCAAGTAAATAAAGGTGATTGTTTATCATACGGGTAAGGTTGGATGAAGGGTGGTAGGAACAAATGCTCTGCCTAGAGCATGTGTGTATGAGATGGAGTCTTAGTGTGTGTGTGTGTGTGTGGTGTGTGTGTGTGTGTGAGAGAGAGAGAGAGAGATGGAGTCTTAGTTTGTCTGTGTGTGTGAGAGAGAGAGAGAGAGGTGGAGTCTTAGT
>NC_041385.1:67912765-67964422 GCF_002162155.2 Triticum dicoccoides
TGAGAGAGAGAGAGAGATGGGGTCTTAGTGTGTGTGGGGGGTGCGTGCATGTGTGTGTGTGTGTGTCGCGGGGTCCTCTGTGGCGGATGTAATTTAAGTGTGCATGGCTTCATCATAGAGAGGTGATGTGTATGGCAGAGGCCACCAACGATGGGGTGTGAGAGAGAAAATGCCCATAGAGAGGGAAGAGAAGGTGTGTGCGTGTGAGAGGAGTCGACATCGAGAGAACGTGTTTGAGGGAGTCCTGGACTATGGGGTGTCTGGATAGCCAAACTATCATCATTGGCCGGACTCCAAGACTATGAATATACAAGATTGAAGACTTCGTCCCGTGTCCGAATGGGACTTCCCTTGGCGTGGAAGGCAAGCTTGTCGATACGGATATGTAGATCTCCTACCATTGTAACCGACTCTGTGTAACCCTAGCCCTATCCGGTGTCTATATAAACCGGGGGGTTTTAGTCCATAGGACGAACAACAATCATACCATAGGCTAGCTTCTAGGGTTTAGCCTCCTTGATCTCGTGGTAGATCCACTCTTGTACTACCCATATCATCAATATCAATCAAGCAGGAGTAGGGTTTTACCTCCATCGAGAGGGCCCGAACCTGGGTAAAAATATCGTGTCCCTTGTTTCCTGTTACCATCCGCCTAGACGCACAGTTCGGGACCCCCTACCCGAGATCCGCCGGTTTTGACACCGATATTGGTGCTTTCATTGAGAGTTCCTCTATGTCGTCGCAATTAGGAAGGATGCCTCTTCCCGTCTTTAAAGACGGTACCATTGCCAAAGGAGCTTTGGCCACCGGCCAAACTATCCGTCTAGGTTGTTTTCTTATGACCGCCTGTTCGGCCGCCGCTCCGACAATGACCTCTCGGGTCATCAAAAGTGATCTTCACGTCAACTCGGAACTCTCCGAGCAGCTAGATCCGATGGAGCTTTCCTTCGTAAACGAGCTCTTGGATCGCATCGCCGCCCTGGGAGTCGCTACAGACTACGATCGGATTGGGCTTAAAACCGATCTGAGAGAGATCAACTCTCCCCAGGCTAACCACCACGTTGCCGTGGTAGAGGAACAGCACGGCGACTCTTCTTCCATATTAAAGACCAGTTATGTACGGATTCCTGATCCCTCCTTGCTGGATTCCCACGGAGGGACGGACGTCAGTCAAGTACTGAACCTGAAGTCAGGCAGCGGACCAGATTCGTTGGACAACATCCAGCAATCCAAGCTTCCAAACCCGGAAACTCCTCGGCCCTTGAGCCTCAGATTGGGCGGGGTTCCGAATTTAATTCCACCCACCCACCCAAACACAAGCGATCCATCTCAAATACGGCAAGAGCCGATGAAACAGTACATCATTACTAGGCCAGATTCCTCCTGGTTATGAACAGGATAAAGGACTGTCGTGAGGAAAGCGCAATCTTAATTTTCTGCAACAATTGCACGGACAAGGGAATCATGAACGCCATAAGTCATTGTGAAATTACACGCTTCGCCGACCTGATGTCCATAGTACGAAAGTACTGTGCGATGGAGAGTGCCTGGAAAACCGAAACCAAGTTTTGGGACCATCCGGCTCCGAACACAACCCTAGTTTGAAATAAAAGGGTGCATCATGCTCAAGCACCTGGGAAAAAAACCAAAAAGCAAAAAACCCCTAAAGGGCACGGAACCGTACTGGAGGGATGGCTCAGCGGACCCTGTAAAATCCATAGTATAGAGGGCGCCACTCCAACACATAGCCTTCGAGCATGTTGGATACTACGGCAGGTGGCCAAAAGTGGCGAAGAACTTCTAGCCCCAGAGAACCACCCCAACAGTACCAGTACGGTATTAACAGTCTTCGAGACTTTCACATCAAATAATATGCGGAAACAAACACTCTGCAGCCTCGCCGAAGTCTACCAAGTAGCAACAATAAACCCATGGAGCGACACGGCTATCACCTTCAACGCCAGCGACGAACCTAAATTCTAAACAGCCTGAGCACCAGCCGCATTGGTCCTCAGTCCAATAGTGGACGGCTTTCGCCTTACTAAGGTACTCATGGATGGCGGCAGCGGATTAAACCTCATCTACGAAGAAACCCTTCGAAAAATGGAGATAGACTGGATCCGCATTGAGCGAAGCAGCACAACCTTTAGAGGAATAATCCCTAGTCGGGAAGCATGCTGCACAGGAAAAATTACAGTGGATGTGGTGTTCGGCTCGCGCGGACAATTACAGGTCCGAGGAGGTCACATTCCAAGTGGCCCCGTTCAGCAGCGGATATCACGCTTTATTAGGGCGAGAGGCATTCACAATTTTTCAAGCTATACCCCATTACGGGTACATGAAGCTTAAAATGCCCGGGCCCAATGGAATCATCACTCTTGCCAGTGATCCGGACATAGCACTCCGCGCCGAGAATAAGACAGCCGCACTAGCCCTAGAGGCACTATCCGAAGCCCTAGCGGCAGAGGAACTCACTGCGCTGCGCTCCACTGTGAACAGGGACGATGTGATACTCGATAAGAGATCCAAGTCCACCTCTTTTAAGCCAGCGGACGAAATAGTCAAATTCCAAGTCCATCCAACGGACCCCACAAAGACGGCCTCCATTGGGACACAACTAAACCCTGATGTAGACGCCGCGCTACGAGAATTCCTTCGGGAAAATTGGGACATCTTTGCCTGGCACCCTTCAGATATGCCAGGAATCCCACGCAGGTTGGCAGAACACAGCCTAAACATCCTAAAAGGATTCAAGCCAGTCAAATAGGCTCTTCGGCGATTTTCCAAACCCAAAAGACAGGAAATGGGAGAGGAGCTAGCCAAACTATTAGAAACCGGATTCATCAGAGACATAAAACATCCGGACTGGCTAGCAAACCTGGTAATGGTACCAAAAAAGGACAAATCCTGGCGCCTATGTGTCGATATTAAAGACCTTAACAAGGCTTGTCCAAAGGATCCTTTCCCCCTTCCCCGCATCGATCAAATCATCGATGCTACCGCAGGGCACGACTCATTGTGCTTCCTCGACGCATACTCCGGCTACCATCAAATCAAGATGGAGGAGACAGACCAAGCCGCAACGGCATTCATTACTCCATACGGACCATTCTGCTTCAACACAATGCCCTTCGGGCTCAAAAACACCGGCGCAACATATCAGCGCATGATTCAGACATGTCTGGCGACCCAGATCGGCAAAACAGTGGAGGCATATGTAGACGATGTGGTCATCAAGACCAAACACGTCAAAAATCTAGTAGACGATTTGAGGCTCACATTTGACAACCTCCGAGCATATGATATTAAGCTCAACCCGGAAAAATGCGTGTTCGGCACACCAGCCAGAAAGCTCTTGGGCTTCATTGTATCTGGTAGAGGAATTGAAGCAAACCCAGCCAAGATCCGAGCTCTGTCATAGTTGGATATCCCAAAAGACCTGAAACAAATAGAAAAATTGACTGGATGCGTGGCGGCTCTAAGCCGCTTCATCTCCCGCTTAGGAGAAAAGGCATTGCCCCTTTATCGCCTCCTCCGGCGCACCGAACACTTCGAATGGACAGATGCTGCCACTGCCGGACTCAAAGAAATAAAGGCCATATTGGCAACAGATCCGGTCCTGGCCGTGCCCAACTTGGGCGAACCAATGTTATTATACATCGCGGCAACACATCAGGTTGTAAGCGCAGTGCTCGTCGTCGAATGAGAAACAGAGGGACACAAATTCCCTCTTCAAAAACCAGTGTACTACGTATCCACTGTCTTAACTCCATGCAAGTCCTGGTATCCACATTATCAAAAGATAGCATACGCGGTGTTCATGGCATCCCGGAAGCTGCGACAGTACTTTCAAGAGTGTTCGATAACAGTAGCCTCCAAAGTACCTCTCAACGACATCATAAACAACCGCGATGCAACGGGCAAGATTGCAAAATGGGCCATTGAGCTCTTACCATTCGACATAACCTACAAACCACGGCGAGCTATAAAGTCACAAGTTTTGGCCGACTTCATCGCTGAATGGACCGAAGCCAAACTCCCTAAAGATTACAGCGCATACTCCAATTGGATCATGCACTTCGACAGCTCCAAAATGTTGACCGGCTTGGGGGCTGGCGTCATCTTGACGTCCCCAACTGAAGACATAGTCCAATACGTACTTCAGATAATGTACACAGACTCCAACAATGCAGCCGAATACGAGGCCCTTCTACACGGTCTCCGGATGGCAATCTCCATGGGCATTCAACGCCTAGAGGTCCGCGGGGATTCAAACCTCGCAATATCCCAAGTAAATGGAGACTTTGACGCCAAGGATCCGAAAATGGCAGCCTACCGTAACGTCGTCCTAAAAATGTCAGCTCGGTTCGAAGGACTCGAATTCCACCATGTAGCCCGGGATAATAACCAGGCGGCCGACATGTTGGCACGCATCAGCGCAAAACGCGACGCCGTCCCTCCAAACATCTTCCTGGAGCAGCTCTTTAAGCCATCCGTATTATGGGAAGAGGAGTCCGGAAACAACAACCCGGAAACAACCGCACCTCCCAACATCGAACATTCTGACACAATCGGTGGCTTAGCCAATGAAATAACACCTTCAGCCCATGAAATAATGGCAGTCATTGCCCCGTGGACGGAACCATTCCTAGCCTACTTAATTAGGCAGGAACTCCCCAAAGATCAAAACGAGGCCCGCTGCATAGTACGGTGATCTAAGGCCTACAAGGTCCATGAGGGAGAGCTTTATAAGAAAAGCACAACCGGAGTCCTTCAAAGGTGCATCTCCAAAGAGGAAGGGCGAAATCTTCTGGCTGAAATTCACGCCGGACTCGGCGGGCACCACGCCGCAGCCTGGGCCCTTGTAGGCAAGGCCTTCCATACAGGATTTTATTGGCCGACGGCCCGGGCAGATGCTCAGGACTTAGTCCAACGATGCGTCGGTTGCCAGCTCTTTGCTAATCAAAGCCACATGCCACCCACCGCCCTCAAAACTATACCCATCACCTGGCCGTTCACGGTCTGGGGGCTTGACATGGTTGGCCCCCTTAAAGGGGGAACCCACAAGCAAAAATACCTATTGGTCATGGTGGACAAATTCACCAAATGGATAGAGGCCAAGCCAGTTAAAACGGCCGAATCCGGACCTGTGATAACTTCATATCTGGGGTGGTACACCGTTATGGCATCCCCCATAGCATCATCACTGATAACGGCACGAACTTCACGGCTGACGAGGTTAAACTCTGGTGAAAAACTATGGGCATCAAGCTTGACTACGCTTCAGTCTATCACCCTCAAACTAACGGTCAAGTTGAATGAGCAAATGGTCTAATCATGAGCGGCATCAAACCCAGGTTAGTGCGCTCCCTCATGGAATCTAACACGCACTGGGTGGAGGATCTCGACTCCGTACTCTGGGGGCTGCAGACCACGCCAAACCGCACTACCGGATTCACACCATTTTTTATGGTGTACAGCGCACAGGCAGTTTTGCCCTGCGATATAATTGACTCACCTCGTGTGCGCATGTACGAAGAAAGAGAAGCCGAGCTGGATCGGCAGGACAGTTTGGACACCCTAGAAGAGGAGCGCGACGTGGCAAAAGCTCGTTCCGCATTCTATCAACAGCAGGCTCGAAGATATCAAAGCCGAGAAGTACGGGCCAAACCTTACAATGTTGGCGAATTAGTTCTACGCCTGCCGGACAAGAAAAAGGACAAACTCAAGCCCAAATGGGAAGGTCCCTTCATCATCGACCAAGTCCTGACCGGTGGAGCATACCGTCTACGAAACGCATCGGACAACCGACTCGAGCCGAACCCATGGAACGCAGCCCGTCTCCGAAGGTTCTACGCCTAGCGCCGGACTCAGAGTTCGTCTCCTTCCTCCGTCCACATTTTATACTTTAGTTGTCTTTTGTTTTTCTCTCTCTTCCTCCTTTTTCGTAAAGCCTTTGAGGGCTGATCTGCGCATTGTGCGCACACACTTGACGTGCGGCTCGCACTCATTATACCTGGGGGCTTCTTTAACAGAAGCTTATTTATAAGGGCTTCACGCCAAAAACATGTGTCACACTTCCGCATGTACCTTTCATTCACCATTATATGCATCGATATGACTTAAGTTCTGGCCAAGCTGGGTTGCCTAGCTCCTGTGCTTACCCCTACGTTCCCGATTGTTCGGCTAGGAGGTAAAGGGAGCACCTCTGCGATTGTTACTACCGGGTCAGCCGGATGTGTACCTTAGACTGGGTGAAGCCGAAAGCTAGCGTTCTTAAGGGAATATTCGGTCGGTGACTTGAAAGATGATTTCTTACTTATTTATTTATCTTCCCCCAGACGCTTTTTTTCTGCTCTTTTCGCAGTCCGGACATGCACTTTAGGGCATGCCTCCCAGGGAAAGGAACCCCTAACGGAACTATTCTCCCTGGAAGATGTTTCTTACTAACCATGTAATATAACATAACTAGTTGGGCACTTGTCTGATAAAGCACTAATGACCCCTACGCCTGGTCTCCATGCATGCCCCGGTTTTTACATAACCGTGAGGGTATTCGGACACACTCCGGACTGTTGGGTCCAGAGGTTGAAGCGAACAGGTCCGCAAAGACAAACGATCTACAATCCGGCTAGAAGGCATTTTACATGTCATTTTAAATTACATCGTCAACTTGACTGATTGTACTCCTCTTCAATCCTGTCTAACAGGCTGTCTAGTTTACAGTCCCATTGGGAATACTTAGCAGCCAACTCTACTTGGCCGTACATTAAGCTCACAGGGATCTCCTTCCCATCAGGCCCCACAGGTCCGACCTCGGCCATGTGGTTCGGATCAGCCTTCATGTACCGCGTCTTCACCATGGCCCAGGCCTCCCTGGCGCCTTGACGGCAGGCCGATATCTTCCACAAACGGAAGCACCGTCGTGCTCCCTGAAGCTTCTCCGCAAGCCCTCCAAGACCCTCGGGTAGGGAGACGGATGGCCATAAGGCCTGGGCGACGCTGCTCATCGCCTGCCGAACACGTTCATGCAGTTGCAGCAGCTCGGGAAGTAGGTCACCCGTTGAAACGGGCATTTCCTCCGCAGGACGACCTGTGAGCACACCTACAGACACATTTCTGTCAATCGACTTCCTCGCCGAACTCTTCTTTTTCAAAAGAGTTTGCTCAAGCACTTACTGTAAATGCCGCGACGAAGCCGCCGATTCTCCTTCACGGAGTCAGACAGCTGGACCCGAACATCTTTTAGTTCTTCGCCCAGCTAGGTGTTGGCATCTTGGAGTTTGTTCCTCTCCTGCTGCACCCTCATAAGCACCTTCTCGCCGGCCTTCAGCTGGCGCAGTAGATGTTGCTTGTCCGGATCTAGTCCGGCACCATCTGCAATATTATTGTCAGACTTATACATACACCGCACTTCATAAAAGGCTTATCTTTTCGAAGTATGCATTACCAGAGGGGGTCTCTGTGGCTCCCCCCGCGGCGGCTAGTGCGGCCTCAAGTTGGGCCTTGCACTCTTGAAGCTCCTGGGACAGGTGGGTATTCTTCTCCGTAAGATCGTACATAACAAATGATCCTTAAATCAGTTATTCTAACTATTTTAAATCTCGGGGGCTACTGGCATATATAACTATTAAAATTCCTCACCTGTATGTCTTTCACATACTGCTCTGTGGCTCTGGTTAGACCATCTCGAGCGGCATGGAGGTGCACGTCTCCCGCATTAAAGGCATTCAGGGCCTCTGGGGAGAAACACGCGTCACGAAGAACTGTCCGGCCGCGCCTGTGATTCATGGCGCTCTCCACCTCAGACCTGGTGGCGGATAGCCTGTCGGCATCCTCCATTGGAGGAGCATCCGGCTCATGCCTTGTGTCCGCCTCCCCCTCCGGACTAGGCGTTGGAGCATGGCTGGCGGAGGCTTGATTGGCAACCTCTCCGGACACTGTCCGGCGAGCGCTCTTTCTCCTGGAAAAACCATGAGCGTTAATATACCTCCTAGGAATCTTTCCCTTAAAAACGGTGGTGTGCCTTACCGTTGCGGCGATGTTTCGATTCGCGCCGCACTCCTCTTCCGCCTGCTAGGCCGAACTGACCCTTGTTGGTCAGCCGCCGCGGGTTCGGCTTCCCGCCTTAAAGGCGCCTCCTGTGGAGCACCGTTGGTATACGGTGGTCAGAAATGAGCATGGATAAGCAATGATGTCAGGACTCCGGTCATAGTTACCTGGGAAGCCGGAGTTAAACCGGGGTAGTCGGTCGTAATGGCGACCAAAGCATTGTCCATGCTAATTTGGTGGAACACCCCATCGATCAGCTCCACCTTTATGTCCGGATCCTCTTCGGATGCCGGATCAAGGGATCGTCCCGGATCCTCGGGCTGTGGAGTCAGGCTGTGTATGCCCTCTACGTCCCGGCGCAGCTCCTGCGTCAAAATCACAAAGTGAGACACTTAACTTTGGGAATATGGATCGGATAGATAAACGTCCGCTTACCCAGCTCCGAGGGTTATTCATGGAGAATCCATTCAATGGACTCGCGCGGAGGAAGTCCTCTTTCTCCCCCTTGTACAAGCCGGACAGGATCTTCACGAGATCGTCAACCGATCCCGGCCCCTTGCGGCCATGACGGGTGGCGTCATCCTCCCTGTTAAAATCCCACATGGGGTGGCCCCTATATTGCAGCGGATGCACCCCTCGCATGATGCACGTTGCCATGACTCCAATCATGGTCAATCCGGAATGGGCTAGTAACCTTATCCGGCCCATCAGATATTGGACGCCCCTGTCATTCTCCCGTTGAGGGCTCCGCGGGCGCCAGCTCAGGCGTTTCTTCAGAGGAGCGTTGCTGAACTCCGGGAGGCCGATCCGAACTGGGTCCGGCAGTGGGGCGTCTTCCATATAAAACCATTCCGAAGGCCAGTCTTCGGACGCCTTCTTCGGGGTTCCGGATAGATATCCGGTCCCGGCGATGCGCCATATTTCGGCTCCGCCCACTTGATATATCGACCCCTCGTGAGAACGGGGTACGAGGCAAAACAATCTCTTCCACAACGCAAAGTGGGCCTCGATGCCCCAGAATAGCTCACAAAGGGCTACAAAGCCCGCGATGTGCAAAATGGAGGCAAGTGTAAGGTGGTGAAGCTGGAGTCCATAGAACTCCAGGAGCCCCCGGAGAAACGGATGTATGGTAAATCCGAGTCCCCTTATTAGATAAGGGACAAAGCATACCCGCTCTCCTTTGGAGGGATTGGGGACGCTCTCCGCCTGCTTTCCACCCTTGTAGGTGGCTAGTCCGGCTCGAACCGGAACCATGAAGGCTGGGGGAAGATATCCCTCTGCTTGGAGCGTCACTAGCTCGCTATGCGGGAGTGAACATCTCCTCCAATCTCCTGTCTGAGGGCTGGGAGCGCGAGAGGAGGAGCCGCATCGACTGTCCATGATGGAATGGATTTTTGTCAGAGGCGCTTCGATGAGTACTTGCGGAAGGAGGATGGTGTGATTCGGATCTAGATCCTTGCCTCTCTTATAGGGAGCTTATTCGCGTGGCTAGGGGGTGAAACGTAAAAATACCCTGGCTTTTCGCATTCATACGACACATGGAAGAGGGCCATTATTGGACGTGGAAGCCAAGGAGCGCAACATTTATAAGGAAGCCGGACACTATTCGGCAAGCACATGGAATTTGAAGGAGAACCCGCCTTGCAAAGCCGAAGACAATATACGCGCCGGACGCGTCGTCATTGAAGCCTGGTTCGGGGGCTACTGAGGGAGTCCTAGACTAGGGGGTGTCCGGATAGCCGAACTATCATCATTGGCCGGACTCCAAGACTATGAAGATACAAGATTGAAGGCTTCGTCCCGTGTCCGGATGGGACTTCTCTTGGCGTGGAAGGCAAGCTTGGCGATACGGATATGTAGATCTCCTACCATTGTAACCGACTCTGTGTAAGCCTAGACCTCTCCGGTGTCTATATAAACCGAAGGGTTTTAGTCCATAGGACGAACAACAATCATACCATAGGCTAGCTTCTAGGGTTTAGCCTCCTTGATCTCATGGTAGATCCACTCTTGTACTACCCATATCATCAATATCAATCAAGTAGGAGTAGGGTTTTACCTCCATCGAGACGGCCCGAACCTGGGTAAAAACATCGTGTCCCTTGTCTCCTGTTACCATCCGCCTAGACGCACAGTTCGGGACCCCCTACCCAAGATCCGCCGGTTTTGACACCGACAGTGTTTGTTCGAGAGACACCGAGGAAGACTACTATATATCGATGCTGCATGTAGGCGGGAATTAAACAAAGGGATGGTCTTGTTGGTTTCGGGGATATAGGGGAAGAGTGAGAGGCGGGGGGGAGATAGAAGGAGATTGTTAAGTCTGAGTGTGTGTTTTACCCATCCAGGCGGAAGTTATGTGCACAAAAGAGGAGAACGATTCGATGTGGTGTTAGGATTGAGGGTAATTAACTACGTATGGAGACATAGAGACCTTGAATGTGCATGTGTGAGAGGTATACATGTATACGTGAGATATGTGTGTGTGTGCGCGCGCACATGATCGAGATAAAAGAAATAAGACATAAGTCATAAGATCAACGACATGGGAGAGACAAATCGGTATGACAATATGCATGCATGTGAGAATGCAGGGAAGAAGGCCCGACAATTGAGCATGTGTTTTTGTCTTTAATAGATAGTGGCGTGGGCTGGAGCATGCATCTATGGCGAGCAGAGGGAGTGAGGGACAACGATTGTGCAAAAGAGATCCACCTATAAATGCATATGTATGGAGAGACATATATAGTATGGGTGATAGGAAGCAAGACTCTGTGCGAGAAAGAAATGTTGATGGAGAAACTACAGATAGATACAGAGATGGAGATGCTAGCTAGAGGGACGTCCGCTAGTTTGGGTGTTGGAGATGACCGCCGGGTGGTTCAGAGGGTGAAGTTATATATGTGTGTGAGATGGCACTTGACTGCATGTAGAGAGAAACATATGTAGTGTGCATGATAGGAATCAAGAGTGAGAGCGAGACAGAAGGTTCATGGAGAAACAGATAAATAGAAAGATAAAGATGCTAGCTAGTGTGCGTTAGAGATAGGAGTCAAGTGGATCAAAAGGCTGAGTTATGTGTGTGGGTGTGAGAGAGATAGAGAGAGGGTGCATGTGAGTCACATACAAACAGATATCAGAGAGAAATGAGATCCTGAGAGACGGAGTTTTGTGTCTGCGAGAGAGGAAGATATTTCACAACGAGAGTGATAGCTAGAGAGGCATATGAGGGAATGCAAGATATCTATGGGGAGAGAGAGTGTGTGTGAGCGACATAGAAGAGAACAATAGAGAAATATGAGACCCTGGGAGACAGAGTTTGTGTTTGTGTGTGAGAAAGAGATATTTAAGAGGAAGAGTCGTAGGTTCTCATATCTAAGGAGCGAAATACATCTCTGTATGAGGGGTGTGCGAGTGGCACACATGGGAATAGTAGAGACAAATGAGACCCCGGGAGACAAAGTTTTGTGTTTGTGTGAGAGAAAGAGATTCCACATGGAGAATCATAGTTAGAGACACATAGCAGGGAGCGAGATATACTTAGAGAGAGATAGAGTGATGAAGGTCGAGGGAGAGAGTACCGTCAGTGTGTTACGAAGATAAAAGATCATTGTCGACATACAGGTAGCACGAGAGATACCTGAGAGATGATGAACGCGTATAGGTCTAGAGAGATAGTCCTATATAAGCATGAGTGATAGCTATATGGGACGAATACCTGGATTAAAGGGGATTCAAATATTTAAACTGGAGATCACAACATCGATAATATCATAACGCAAATTGGTGTATCAAACATGCATATTCATTTGAATTTGGGCACACATGTAAGGTTATATAGTTTATCAATATTGGTGATCCATAGATTCTTTAATTACGAACAATGCATGGATTATATGCAAATAATGTCTAAACGGGATTACACTATATGTTGCGTGTGTGAAACACATTATACATGTTTGAGAAGTAAAAAAACTGCATGAAACACACATTAATTGGAGACAGTTAGCGAGGAATGCATACATTGGATTTCAACATAAAGTGGTTTCAAATATTTGAAAATCCAAATTGATGGATACAACCTTATGAATCTGAGATCATGCCATTTGTAAACCATATTTATGTATAAATGGTGTTGTGCTTTTGAAAGTATATACAAAAAATGATGTATATAGAATGTAATTCCAATTGAAAATGGATCCCGCCCGGAAAAAAAATAGAATACAAACGGGATTCGAATTGAGTTGGCACGGTAAACGTGCACTCTGCAAAATTTGAACGAAGCGGGGAAAGTCGCAGTAACCGCACGAAACCAAAATCAGCGAGATGGAAATTGCTACTGCCTATCCCTGTCACGCAAAGCCTATCTGCTGGAATTCTATAGGTTTCGGTAGGGGTAGGTTTGTAATTTCACCCAAACATGACGTAACCGCCTCTTACCCGGATTCATACACGCTGGGCGCCAAAACACAGTGTGTCCTCGGCCGAAATTGACTCCCTCCCCGATTCATATTCATACATGGTGGGTGCCAAAAACAAACTCTCGTTGGCAAATATTTGGTGTATGCGAGATTACCGTCCTATCCCCAACCGACAAATATTGTTGTAATGTAGTACAAATTTGAAACGGGGGCTAAGTTTGTAAATTTCCTCGCATTTGAGACAAGCGCGCCCTGAATACATGGTTCCCCCCTTCCTCTCTACCTCCCTTTTCCCCATTCGTACTCCGTGGGGGCCAAAACACCCACCCCACCCCACCCTCCTCCGTCCTCCACCGTCCTCCACCCCATCCACCGCCGTCCTCCTCCACCATGCCGGAGCTGATACCCCGACGCCGCCGTCCATTACAAGAGATCGACCTCTCTCATACATGGATTCGGACCGGGATCCTTGCATCATGTCCTCTCACTTCATCCCCGTCGTCGTCCACCTTGCCGGCGCCGCTCCTACGACCATCTCGTCCACCGTGCCCTGCTGCCACCGTCTACCCTCCTAGATCTAGTTCCACGCCGCCGACAGCCATCACTACCGCAGCACCGTCAAATTATCAGCAGATGCGTACACGGCGCCGCACCAGAGGCGGTACTCTTTCGTATCTTCTCAACTTATTTATTGCAGCAAGAAAATAGATCGCCACTGCTTTACTCTGATTTCTTGTCTTGGTTGTGAAGTTTCCTTTGTCCGGTTTGCACCTTCAGATCTGTCATGGCACGCTCAACACTATACTCCCAATGCTTATGGTTTTCCCCTTTTATATTCCACACTAGTTAAATCACAGTAGACTAAATTTCAAAATTGGATCAGTCGATTTTTCAGAGCTCGCCGGAGTTCGCCGGTGCGAACGAAGGGGCTCGCATGGTTGTGGGGCCTCGCCGAACGAAGAAAACTCGACGCGGGTGGGGCTTGGTGAGGGAGTCCTGGATTAGGGGGTATCCGGCCAGTCAGACTATATACTTTGGCCGGATTGTTGGACCGAGAAGATACAAGACTCAAGACTCTGTCCCGTGTTCGGATGGGACTCTCCTTTGCGTGGAAGACAAGCTTGGCGATCCGGATATTAGATTTCCTTCTTTGTAACCGACTCTGTGTAAACCCTAGCCCCCTCCGGTGTCAATATAAACCGGAGGGTTTGGTCCGTATAGGGACAATCACAACCATCATAATCATCATAGGCTATCTTCTAGGGTTTAGCCTCTACGATCTCGTGGTAGATCAACTCTTGTAATACTCATATCATGAAGATCAATCAAGCAGGAAGTAGGGTTTTACCTCCATCGAGAGGGCCCAAACCTTGGTAAAACATTGTGTCCCTTACCTCCTGTTACCATTAGTCTTAGACACACAGATCGGGACCCCCTACCCGAGATCCGCCAGTTTTGACACCTACATTGGTGCTTTCATTGAGAGTTCCTCTGTGTCGTCTCTACAAGGCTCGATGGCCCGTCTCGTTGTCAAAGACAACATCACCTCCGGGGGAGCGCTGGCTGTAGGCCAAACTCTCCGACTAGGTGGCTTCGTCATGGCTGCCCGATCGGCTGTCGCTTCGACAATGACCTCTCGGGTCATCACGAATAGCCTCCACGTCAATTCGGAACTCACTGAACAGATGGATCCAATAGAGCTCTCTTACCTTAATGAGCTCTTGGATCGCATCACCGCTTTGGGAGTCACTACAGACTATGATCGGATTGGGCTTAAACCCGACCAAAGGGATATTAAATCCCCACCAGCCACCCATGAGATAGTGGTAGTAGAAGAGCCACATATGGACCGTCCCTCTATTCTGAGGACGAACTATGTCTGGATCACCGAGCTCTCTGAGCCGGATACCTGTTCACAGGAGGAAACGACCCAGACCCCGAACTTAGAATTGGGCAACGGGCCGGAGAAATCGGACAACATCTCGGAACCCGAGCTGTCAAGCCCGGAAGCTCCTCTGCCCCTGGGTGCTAGATCGGAGCAGAATCCAGATTCAACTACGCCCACCCACCCAGACTTAAGCCGTCTCTCCCATATCATACAAGAGCCACAAGAGACAGTACATCGTTACTGGGCCAGATTCCTCCTTGTGATAAACAAGGTCAAGGACTGTCGCGAGGAGGACGCAATCTCACTTTTTTGCAAAAATTGTATGAGCAAAGGGATCCTTTATGCTATAAGTCTCCATGACATAGTACACTTTGCCGACTTAGTAGCCATAGTACAGAAGTACTGCGTGATGGAAAGTACCTGGAAAACCCAAGCAGCCTTTTGGGATAATCCGGCTCTCACTAAACCTTCCCTCCGAGCTAAAAGGGAAAACTCTCCTAAGTTATCCGATCCAACTCCCAGAAAGCCAAAGCCCACTCCAGGACGTGGAACCGTATTGGAAGAATGGCTCAATGGGCCATGCAAAATTCATAGCACACCGGATACTAAGCCAACACATAGCCTTAGAGCATGTTGGATACTCCGGCAGGTAGCAAAAAGCGGCGAGGATCTTCTTGTAAATAAAGCAGAGCAACTCCCGCCGAAGACAACAATGCGGTATTAACAGTCTTCGAGACTTTCACCTCAAATAATAGGCGCAAGCGAGCTCATCAAAATCTCGCCGAAAACGGCCACGTAGCAAAAACAAATCCGTGGAACGACACTGCTATAACTTTCAGTGCCAGTGACAAACCCCAACTTCAGACAGTCCGGGTACCTGCTGCTTTGGTCCTTATCCCAATCGTGGATGGCTTTAGGCTCACTAAAGTACTCATGGACGGCGGAAGTGGGTTAAACTTGATCTATGAAGAAACACTCAGCAAGATGGAAATTGATAAAAGCCGCATTGAGCAGAGCGGCACAACATTCAGGGGAATTATCCCTAGTCGGGAGGCAGGGTGTGCGGGAAAAATCACACTCGATGTGGTATTCGGCACCTTGGAGAATTACAGGTCTAAAGAAATCACATTCTGAGTGGCTCCTGTCAGCAGCGGATACCACGCCCTTTTAGGGCGGGACGCATTCACAAGATTTCAAGCTATACCCCATTACGGGTACATGAAGCTTAAAATGCCCGGACCCAATGGAATCATCACTCTAGCTAGTGATCCGGACAACGCACTCCACGCTGAAAATAAAACTGCAGCACTAGCCCTGGAAGCATTATCCGAAGCCCTAGCGGCCGAAGAACAACACTGCGCACCACAGTGGACAGGGACGACGTGATACTCGACAAACGACCCAAGCCCACATCATTTAAACCTGCAGATGAGATAGTCAAATTCCAGGTCCATCCAACGGACCCCACAAAGACAGCTTCCATCGGGACACAGTTGAGCCCCACAATGGACGCCGCACTACGAGAATTCCTACGCGAGAATTGGGACATTTTTGTCTGGCATCCTTCAGACATGCCAGGCATCCCACACAGGCTGGCCGAACACAGCCTCAATATACTGAAAGGATACAAGCCAGTCAAACAGACACTTAGGCGCTTCTCAGAGCCTAAACAGCAAGCCATGGGAGAAGAACTAGCCAAGCTACTTGAGGCCGGATTCATCAAAGATATCAAGCATCCGGATTGGCTGGCAAACCTTGTAATGGTACCAAAGAAGGACAAATCCTGGCGCCTATGCGTGGATTTCAAAGACCTCAACAAGTCTTGCCCCAAGGATCCCTTCCCCCTCCCTCGCATCGACCAAATCATCGATGCCACCGCAGGACACGACTCACTATGTTTCCTCGACACATACTCCGGATACCATCAACTAAAGATGGTAGAGTCCGACCAAGCTGCAACGGCCTTCATAACGCCGTATGGCCCTTTCTGCTTCAACACTATGCCTTACGGGCTTAAAAATGCTGGCACAACCTATCAACGCATGATTCAAACATGCCTGGAGAAGCAAATCGGCAAAACAGTAGAGGCATATGTGGACGACGTGGTCATAAAAACAAGACACGTCGAAACCCTAATAGATGACTTGAGGCTTACATTCGATAACCTCCGAACATACGACATCAGGCTAAATCTGGAAAAATGTGTTTTTGGCGTACCCTCTGGGAAATTGCTCGGCTTCATTGTTTCCAATAGAGGAATTGAAGCAAATCCGGCAAAACTCCGAGCTTTGTCCCAGTTGGCTATCCCAACAGATCTCAAGCACATCCAAAAACTAGCTGGATGTATGGCTGCCTTAAGCCGCTTTATCTCCCGATTAGGAGAAAAGGCATTACCCCTTTACCGCCTTCTTTGACGCACCGAACACTTCATGTGGATGGATGCGGCAGCAGCCGGACTGGACAAAATAAAGACCTTATTGGCCAGTAATCCAGTCCTGACAGTGCCAAATGTTGGCAAACCCATGTTACTATACATAGCTGCGACACATCAGGTTGTCAGCGCAGTGCTCGTCGTCGAAGAGAAGCGGACGGATACAAGTTCCCGCTCCAAAAACCGGTATATTATGTGTCCAATGTCCTCACTCCATGCAAATCCCGATACCCACACTATCAAAAGATAGCGTACGCGGTCTTTATGGCATCCCGGAAGCTACGACACTAATTTCAAGATTGCTCAATTACGGTGGCCTCCGAAGTACCACTCAATGACATACTAAACAACCGCGACGCCACGGGAAGGATTGCTAAATGGGCCATCGAGCTCCTTCCGTTCGACGTAACATACAAACCACGGCGGGCCATTAAGTCACAGGTATTGGCTGACTTTGTCGCTGAATGGACAGAAGCCGAACTCCCTAAAGAGTATGGCGCATACTCGAACTGGATCATGCACTTTGACGGCTCTAAAATGATGGTCGGATTGGGAGCGGGTGTAGTCCTGACTTCCCCCACCAGAGACACAGTCCAATACGTACTCCAAATATTATACACAGACTCCAACAACGCAGCCAAATACGAGGCTCTATTGCATGGCCTTGGATAGCAGTCTCTATGGGCATTCAACGCCTGGAGGTGCGTGGGGATTCAAACCTTGCAATATCACAAATAAACAGAGATTTTGATGCCAAGGATCCAAAAATGGCGGCCTACCGTAATGTCGTTCTCAAAATGTTAGCTCGGTTCGAGGGACTTGAATTCCACCATGTGGCTCGAGAAAACAATCAAGCGGAGGATATCCTTGCCCGCATCGGCGCTAAATGCGACCCTGTCCCACCTAACATATTCCTGGAAAAGCTGTTCAAACCATCCGTGGCATGGGAAGGGGAGTCCGACAACACTAGCCCGGATCCGAATACAACCCCAGATTCCAAACCATCTGACGTAATCGGAGGCTCTGCCACCGAAATAACACCTTCGGCCCACGAAATCATGGCTGTAATTGCCTCGTGGACAGAGCCTTTCTTGGCCTGCCTAAATAGGCAGGAGCTCCCCGAGGACCAAAATGAAGCACGTTTATTGTGAGGTGCTCCAAGGCCTGCAAAGTCCATGAGGGAGAAGTCTACAAGAAAAGTGTGACCGGAGTGCTCCAAAGATGCATATCCGAAGAGGAAGGGCGGCAGCTCTTGGCTGAAATCCATGCCGGACTCGGCAGACACGACGCTGCGGCTCGGGCACTTGTCAGCAAGGCCTTCTGCATAGGTTTTTATTGGCCAACAGCCCGAGCAGACGCACAGGACCTTGTCCAGCACTGCGTCGGCTGCCAGCATTTTGCCAATCAGAACCATATGCCCCCTACCGCTCTCCAAACAATCCCCATCACTTGGCCCTTCACGGTCTGGGGGCTGGATATGATCGGACCCCTTAAAGGAGGAATCCATAAGAAAAAATACTTATTGGTCATGGTGGACAAGTTCACCAAATGGATAGAAGCCAAACCAGTTAAAATGGCCGAATCCGGACTAGTGATAGACGTTATCTCGGGGGTTGTGCACCGTTACGGTGTCCCTCACAGCATCATCACCGATAATGGCTCAAACTTCACAGCCGATGAAGTGAAAACTTGGTGCGGAAACATGGGCATTAAGCTCGATTACGCCTCCGTCTACCATCCCCAAACCAACGGTCAGGTCGAACGTGCAAATGGTCCCATTATGAGCGGCATCAAACCCAGACTAGTGCGGTCCTCGACAGAATCGGACACGCACTGGGTCGAGGAGCTCGACTCCGTACTCTGGGGGCTGCGGACCACGCCGAATCGCACCACCAGATACACACCATTTTTTATGGTGTACGGCGCAGAAGCAGTACTACCCTGCGACATAATACACGACTCACCTTGCCTGCGCCTGTACGAAGAGAAGGAAGCCGAGTTAGATCGGCAGGATAACTTAGATGCCCTGGAGGAGGAGGGCGACATCACCAAAGCCCGTTCCGCATTCTACCAGCAGCAGGCTCGACGATATCAAAGCAGAGAAGTGCGGGCCAAAACTTATAATATTGGCGAACTCGTTCTACGCCTACCGGAGCAGAAGAAGGACAAGCTCAAACCTAAGTGGGAGGGTCCCTTCATCATTGATAAAGTCCTCACCGGAGGAGCGTACCGCCTACGTAATGCATTCCATAACAGACTCGAGCCGAACCCATGGAACGCGGCCAGACTCTGGAGATTCTACGCCTAGTGCCGAACTCAGTGTTCGTCTCCTTACCCCCGCTCCCTTAATTATGCTCCTCTCCCTCCCTTTTTCCTTTCCCACCCTTTTTTACATTCTTCACACAAAGTACTCAATACAGTACGGATGCTCGGATCACTCCGGCCGCACTATGTGTGTAAACCATACCTGGGGGCTTCCTATACGGAAGCTAAATATAATTACTTTCATGGCTTCTTGCCTATCACATATGCGTTCTTTTTTCATATGTGCCTTTTCTTCACCATTATATGCATCGGTATGACTTAAGATGTGGCCAAGCTGGGTTGCCTGGCTCTTGTGTTTATGCCCTACATTCCCGTTAATTCGGCTAGGGCATAAGGGGAGCACCTCTGCGATTGTTACTGCCGGTTCAGCCGGATGTGTACCTCAGACTGGGTGAAGCCGAAAGCTACCATTCTTAAGGGAATATTTGGTCGGTGAACAAGAGATGTTTCTTTCGTTTATTACAAACGTGAATCCCCAGAAGTTTTATATCTTGCATTTCTGTTCGCAATCCGGACATGTACATCGATGCATGCTTGCCCAGGGAAAGGAACCCCTAACGGAACTATTCTCCCTGGAAGATGTTTCTTACTACCCATGTAATATAACATAACTAGTTGGGTACTTGTCTGTTCAAGAACTTATGACCCCGGCGCCTGGTTTCCACGCATACCCCGCTTCTGCATAACTGAGCGGGTATTCGGATACACCCCGGACTGTCAGATCCGGGGGCTAGAGCAAAACGGTCCGCCATGACAAATGATCATTAATCCGGCTAGGGAATACATATGTCCATTGAATTACATAGTCACTTGGACTGACTATATTCGTCCTCTATACCTTCCAACAGGCTATCTAGCTTGCAATCTTGTTGGGAATACTTTGCGGCTAACGCTACCTGGTCATACACCAGACTCACGTGAATTTCTTGCCCATCTGGCCCCGCCGGTCCGACTTCGGCCATATGGTTCGGGCCAAGCTTGGTGTAGCGTGTATTCACCATGGCCCAGGCTTCCCTTGCACCTTGTCGGCAGGCTAACATCTTCCACAAATGGAAGCACCGCCGTGCTCCTTGGAGCATATCCACGAGCTCCCCCATGCCTTTTGGCAGGGAAGTGGATGGCCACAAGGCCTGGGTAATACCCTGCATCACCTGCCGAGCTCGCTCGTGCAGCTGTGAGAGGTCTTGCAGTAAATCGCCTGCGGACACGGGCATCTCCTCTTCAGGACGGCCCATCAACATACCTACAGATATAAACTCTTTCAATATGCTTCCTCGCCGAGCTATACTACAGTTCGTCTAGGCACTTACCATAAATGTCGTGAGAAGCCTTCTGTTCTCCTTCACGGAGTCCGCCAGCTGAGCGTGAACATCTCCTAATTCGACGCCCAGCCAGACATTGGCATCTTGAAGTTCGTTCTTACCCCGCCTAACTTGCGTAAGAATACGCTCGCCAGCTTTTAGCTGCCTTTGGAGATGTGACTCGCTATCTTCTACGATCTCCGGATTCTCCCCGGGATTGTCTACAGAAACTTCTGCCAGACTTATCAAACAAGCCAATCACTAATTGGTACATTTCCATAAAATTTCGTTATTAAAGAAGAAAGTTACCAGGAGAGGCCTTTTGGGATTCTTCTAGTTTGGCAACTGCGTCCCTCAACTGGCTCTTGCACTCCTCCAGCTCTTGAGACAATTGGGTATTCTTCTCTACAAGGACCTATGCATAACATGATCCTTAAATCAGTTGCTCCAACTGTTTCAAGTCTCATGGGCTACTGCTATGCATGCTTATCAAATTTCCTTGCCCGTATATCTTTTGCATACTGGTCTGTCGCTCGGGCGAGACCGCCTTGAGCAGCCCGAATATATGCGTCTCCCAAATTAAAAGCATTAAATGCCTCTTCGGAAAAAATGTTATTCCGAAGTATGGCCCATCGGCGCCGGCGATTCATGGCACTCTCCACTCTAGAATTTATGGCGGAGAGCATATCTGCATCCTTTGTCGGAGGACAATTCGGCATCGGCCCCGCATTGGCCTCCTCTCTCGAAGCCGGTTCGGGAATCCGGCTGGTCAAGGCGGATCGGCAGGTCCGCCGGATATAGTCCGGCAGCTCCTCTTTCTACCAGAATGCAAAGGGCATTGTAACATTCCAAACATGATAAATCACAGAGTAGGTTTTTACTATACCTCTGTAATGGCGTTTCGGCCCTAACCGCCTTCCTCTTGAGCTTGCCTGACCCGGATGCCCTTTGCCGATGAGCCCCTAGGGGCTCGGCGCCGCGTTCTGATGGTCGTCTCTATAACAATGCGATATTTTATGCCTAAGGCATGATATCAGAAATGAGTCCTCTTCAGAGAATAAGGTTTCAACTTTGCTTACACGCGATGCAGGTAGAAGTCCGGGATAATCAGCGATGATAGCGAATAAGGCGCCATTGCAGCTGGCCTGATAAAATGTCCCGTTGACTAGCTCCACAGTAATATCCGGGTCTTCCTGAAGTCTTGGATCGCGGGCCCTTCTGGGGTCCTTTGGTTGTGGGGAGGGGCTGTCGAATCCTTCCACGGCCATCCTCGGTTCCTGCTCAGAAATATCGAGGTTAATGATTTTGATGAAAGGCGCCGAAATGAATAGAGTGGGGGAAAGAGTAACGACTTACCCGTCTTGGGGGGTTGTACATGGAAAAACCATCCCGCGGTTTGATATGAAGGAATTCCTCTTCTTCTCCCTTATACAAATCGGACAATATTTTCGTCAGAGCAGTGGCGGAGTCCAGACCTTTACGACCACAGCGGGTGGCATCATCCTCCCCATTGTAGTGCCACATGGGCTTCCCCCAATATTGGAGTGGCTGCACTCCCCGCATTATGCATATTGCCATAACCTCGACTATTGTTAGCCCTGATGAGGGTGTCCTGGATTAGGGGGTGTCCGGATAGCTGAACTATCACCGTTGGCCGGACTCCTGGACTGTGAAGATACAAGATTGAAGACTTCGTCCCGTGTCCGGATGGGACTTTCCTTGGCGTGGAGGGCAAGCTTGGCGATACGGATATGTAGATCTCCTACCATTGTAACCGACTCTGTGTAACCCTAACCCTCTCCGGTGTCTATATAAACCGGAGGGTTTTAGTCCGTAGGACGAACAACAATCATACCATAGGCTAGCTTCTAGGGTTTAGCCTCTTTGATCTCGTGGTAGATCTACTCTTGTACTACCCATATCATCAATATTAATCAAGTAGGAGTAGGGTTTTACCTCCATCGAGAGGGCCCGAACCTGGGTAAAAACATCGTGTCCCTTGTCTCCTATTACCATCTGCCTAGACGCACAGTTCGGGACCCCCTACCCGAGATCCGCCGGTTTTGACACCGACATTGGTGCTTTCATTGAGAGTTCCTCTGTGCCGTCATCTTTGGGTCCGATGGATCCTTCGATCATCAACAACGACGCGGTCCAGGGTGAGACTTTTCTCCCCGGACAGATCTTAGTATTCGGCGGCTTTGCACCGCGGGCCAATTCACTTGGTCATCTGGAGCAGATCGAAAGCTACGCCCCTGGCCATCAGGTCAGATTTGGGAGTTTGAACTACACGGCTGATATCCGCGGAGACTTGATCTTCGACGGATTTGAGCCACAGCCAAGCGTGCCGCATTGTCTCGATGGGTATGATCTAGCTCTGCAGCCGAACAGTGCCCTAGAGGCCGCACCAGCGTCCGCTCCAACCCTTAGCTCGGAGCCAACTTCGTCGATCGAGGACGAGTGGCTGGACACCGCCTCGGGTGCTACGATCTCTACGGCGATTGAGCCGAATACCATCCCTGTCCCTTGCAAAGCCCGTGACTCCGAGGTGTCGGACTCCTCTCCGGACTCCGAACCTCCCGCGTCCCCGCCAATCAAATCCGATTGGGCGACAGTTATGGAGTTCACTGTCGCGGACATCTTTTAGCACTCGCCCCTTGATGACATCCTGAATTCACTAAAGTCTCTCTCTTTATCAGGAGAGCCCTGGCCGGACTATGGTCAGGAAGGTTGGGATGCGGACGACGAAGAAATTCAACACCCACCCACCACCCACTTCATAGCCACTGTCGAAAGTTTAAACGAATTGCTCAATTTCGACTCCGAAGACATCGACGGTATGGACGATGATGTAGGAGATAACCACGAACTAGCACCTACAGGGTATTGGACAGCCACCCCATCTCACGATGTATACATGGTGGATACACCTAAAGGAAGTGACGACGAGGAACGACGGGACGCTATGAAGGATAAATCCCTCGAAAAGCAGTCAAGACGGCAACGAAAACACCGCACAAAGTCCCGCCTCGACAAAGACGGTGGCCATACAGATCCAGCCATAGAGCAGGTCAAACCGGTGGATGATGAACATGCCATTGAACAACCGTCCGAACAGGACAACTTGGATAAACAATCCGTCCCCAGCGAAGATAACAGTCCGGACGATCTCACACCGGACAAGTTGTTGCAGCAGAAGAACCTCCACAAAAGGCTCGTAGCCACTGTGCGTAGCCTGAAAAAGCAGAAGCGGAAGCTCAAAACAGCAGAAGATGCACTCAGAATCAGATGGAGCAAAGTACTCAACACCACAGACAAATACGGCGACAGTCGCCAAACAAAGAGCTACCCCAAGCGCAAACTACTGCCCGAATTCGACGAGGAGGCCTTAGAGTCCCCGCAATCAAAGAACAAAGAGGTCGCCCGGTCGGATAGACGACCACATGACAAGCATAGAGCGGCAAGCGGCGCCGCACACAAGCCGGCATGCGATCCGCATAAGGATTTGCATCAAAAGGATGGCCCAGTTAGGTCCATCTACGGGCCAAGAAAGCAAACTCTTCTAAGCAATGCAACACGCCAAATATCCGGACATCACGGCACACCCAAATATAGGGGTGCTGCACACCCCCTATGTTTCACCGATGAGGTCTTGGATCACGAATTCCCAGCGGGATTTAAACCCGTAAACATAGAGGCATACGATGGAACAACAAACCCAGGAGTCTGGATTGAGGATTACATCCTCCACATACACATGGCTAGAGGAGATGATCTCCACGCCATAAAATACTTACCCCTTAAGCTCAAAGGGCCAGCACGGCACTGGCTTAAAAGCCCCCCTAAAAATACCATTGGAAGTTGGGAAGAGCTCGAGGATGCTTTTCGGGCAAATTTTCAAGGGACTTATGTCCGCCCTCCGGATGCAGACGATTTAAGTCACATAACTCAACAACCTAGAGAATCAGCCCGCAAATTCTGGAACAGGTTCCTTACCAAAAAGAACCAAATAGTCGACTGTCCGGACGTCGAAGCCTTAGCAGCTTTCAAACACACTCCATATTGATCTCTCTCTCTAGGAGGTCTCGAATATGGCCCTGCAACAAGGGCACATCCTTGGACGGCCCCCAGTCAAGCCCTTTATTGACCCATGACGCCAGTCGCGGTGGAGGACCCGAGCAAAAGGCAGGTGGCTCCACCCATTTGGTGCCCCTGGGAGCTGTGATATAAAACCACTCTTGTTGCCACAGACTGAGCTCCTCTTGAAAAGAGCCCTCGGGCCATGGAGCATCAACATTGTTGCTTATAACAGCCCCTCCGCACTCTGCCTGCTGCCCCCTGATCATCTTCGGTTCCACGTCGAAGGTTTTGAGCCACAACCCAAAGTGAGGGGTAATGCGGAGGAAGACTTCACATACGACAACGAACGATGAGATGTGGAGGATGGACTCCGGATCCAAGTCATGAAATTCCAGCCCATAATAAAACATGAGCCCCCTCACGAAGGGATCCGTCGGGAAGCCTAACCCCCGAAGGAAGTGAGACATGAACACCACGCTCTCACCAGGCTTGGGAGTGGGAATAACCTGCCCTTGGGCAGGCAGCCTGTGCGAAATTTTTCCGGTTAGATACCGGGCGCCTCTCAGCTTTAGCACGTCTTCTTTTGTGATGGAGGAAGGCATCCACCGGCCTTGCAAGTCGGAGCCGGACATCCTCGGAGGTCCGAAGCGCCTGAATCTAGAGCTTTGGGTGTTGGAACTCAAGGCGAGGGGAGAATTCGATTGAGATTAAAAGAAAGGAGCGGGCCTTGGTCTCGTTATAAAGAGGTTGAATACCAAGAGCCCTCCCCGTGACTGTTCGGGACTCGCCTTTGATAGAGGAGGCGCGCCAACGGGCACGGTTGGGTTACCCACGCCCGTATTGATGAGAATCCCGAAATAAGGGGACATGATCTCTGCTTTGACAAGACATGCCAAAGAAACCGCCTCGCTAAACACGCTGAGGTGGGATAGTAAAAACGATTCCAATAAAGGCTTGGCCGTGGCGTGACGTCACGCCGCAGAATACGTCAGCAGATTGAATTTGTGTAAATATTATTCTCTCTACGGTGGTATGTGGAACTTATTTTGCAGAGCCGGACACTATCCTTGTGTTCAAAATCTTCTATGAAGTATTCGGAGGAGGAACCCGCCTTGCAATGTCGAAGACAATATGCGTGCCGGACTTGTCGTCATTGAAGCTTGGTTCAGGGGCTACTGAGGGAGTCCTGGATTAGGGGGTGTCCGGATAGCCGAACTATTACCGTTGGCCGGACTCCTGGACTGTGAAGATACAAGATTGAAAACTTCGTCCCATGTCCAGATGGGACTTTCCTTGGTGTGGAGGGCAAGCTTGGCGATATGGATATGTAGATCTCCTACCATTGTAACCGACTCTGTGTAACCCTAACCCTCTCCGATGTCTATATAAACCGGAGGGTTTTAGTCCATAGGACGAACAACAATCATACCATAGGCTAGCTTCTAGGGTTTAGCCTCTTTGATCTCGTGGTAGATCTACTCTTGTACTACCCATATCATCAATATTAATCAAGCAGGAGTAGGGTTTTACCTCCATCGAGAGGGCCCGAACCTGGGTAAAAACATCGTGTCCCCTGTCTCTTGTTACCATCCGCCTAGACGCACAGTACGGGACGCCCTACCCGAGATCCGCCGGTTTTGACACCGACACCTGATTTGGCCAGTATCTTTATCCTGCTCATCGGGAAGTGTATTTCTCTGGTATCCTCCTCTTGGGGGCCCTGAGGGCGCCAACTTCGGTGTACCTTCGGTGGAGCATTATTGAACTCAGGGAGGCCCATCCGGATTGGATCCGGAAGGGGAACGTCATCAACATAAAACCACTCCGAGGGCCAGTTTGTAGATGCCTTCTTGGGAGTGCCGGACAGGTATCCGGTTTCGGCGATGCGCCATATTTTGGCTCCGCCCACTTGACATATGGATTCTCCCTGGTTGCGAGGGACGAGGCAGAACAACTTCTTCCATAACCCGAAGTGAGCCTCACAACCCAGGAATAATTCACAAAGAGCAACGTATCCTGCGATGTGAAGTACGGAGGCAGGAGTGAAGTCGTGCAACTGGAGGCCATGAAACTCCAGGGGCCCGCGAAGGAATGGGTGGATTAGAAACCTGACGCCTCTTAGCAGATGCGGGATGAAGCATATTTGCTCCCCCGGGGATGGATTAGGAGATCTCTCCGCTTGCTCCCCGCCATTATAGGTGGCTAGTCCGGCTCGGACGGGGACCATGAACGCCGGTGCAAGAAACCCTTGGATCTGCAACTCTATCAAACGGCTTTGAGGTACTGAACACTCTTCCTAGTCACCTGGCTTGGAGCGAAGAGGACGGGAAGAAGGGCTGCGGCGACCGGCCATGTTGGAATGGCTTTTTCCGGAGCACACTGTTGGATGCTTGCTCAAGGGGAGAAGGTGAGGTTTGGATCTGAGGATCCCCATTCCTTCATATAGACGGTTTGCCTGTAGGGCCGAGGGTGGCAGGGGCAAAAATTCCTCACCTCCTCGTATTCGCTCGACACGTGGAGATGGCCATTATTGAAGCACAGAAGCCGAGGAGGACAATATTGATGGGAAGCTGGATACTATTCATTACAACAGGAAACTTTGGAGTATTCGGAGATGGAACCCGCCTTGCAATGCCGAAGACAAACTGTGCGCCGGACTCATCGTCATTGAAGCCTGGTTCAGGGGATACTGAGGGAGTCCTGGATTAGGGGGTATCCGGACAGCCGTACTATATACTTTGGCCGGACTATTGGACCGAGAAGATACAAGACTCAAGACTCTGTCCTGTGTCCGGATGGGACTCTCCTTTGCGTGGAAGACAATCTTGGCGATCCGGATATTAGATTTCCTTCTTTGTAACCGACTCTGTGTAAACCCTAGCCCCCTCCGGTGTCTATATAAACCGGAGGGTTTGGTCCGTATAGGGACAATCACAACCATCATAATCATCATAGGCTAGCTTCTAGGGTTTAGCCTCTACGATCTTGTGGTAGATCAACTCTTGTAATACTCATATCATCAAGATCAATCAAGCAGGAGTAGGGTTTTACCTCCATCGAGAGGGCCCGAACCTAGGTAAAACATTGTGTCCCTTGCCTCCTGTTACCATTAGCCTTAGATGCACAGATCGGGACTCCCTACCCGAGATCTGCCGGTTTTGACACCGACAGTTGGGGCGGGGTGGGGGGTGGTGGTGGCGGAGGAACACAGGCGGTGGGGGACGGTGGTCCAGCCGGCAGCCCGTGCGGTGTTCTGTATGGGAAGAATCAGAGACGATGAAGAAGATGGGTTAGGAGACGTAGGATCTTCATCCAATCGTCTGAAATGGTCGAGAGACAGCTGGGAGTTGCATTCTTAATGCGCTCTGGTTCATCATGTGTGGGCACTGCGCAACCAACATTCTATTATCCAAAATCTGCTTGCTCTTCTTTACCATGTTCCTCTTCCGTTCTTCTTTAATATGTACTCTCTCCGTTCCTAAATACAAGTCTTTGTATAGATTCCACCACGGACTACATATGGAGCAAAATGAGTGAATCTACACTCTAAAATGTATCTGGATACATCTGTATGTGATCCATAGAGGAAATCTCTACCAAGACTTATATTTTGGAACGGAGGGAGTATGATAGTAGTACAGTATGTTCCTTGTACTGAAGATGAGCAGGGACACTTGCAGCGTAGAGGTCTATACGGTCAATTGTGGTGGACACTTTGAGCCTATTTGATTCGTAGGATTTTGTAAACATAGGAATAGGATTTGTAGTCACCTGCCCACTTGAATCCTATAAGAATAGCAAGGAAATGCGGGGAGCTGTGCCGCCTTTGAGAGTTACACTGATATTAACAGTACCGCACCTTCACTTGAAGAGAGCTGGTATCCGAAGCCTTTCTAGTCGTACCGGCAATACTAGCACATATATTCCAGCAAGTTCCACTTTGCTAATTTTACTCTGATGCTTAAGGTTTTCCTTTTATATCTACACTATTATCTGTGTAGCTGCTTTGTGTCACACTAGCAGCAGTTCACTCTTGAAGCTAAACACTGCAATGACTTACAAAATTGGCACCAAGGCATTGAGTGCCATTCTGGATGCAACGAAACTCATACGCTCCCCACCTGTTGACTCTTGTTCAGAATATGATCCTAATGACTCTTGTTCAAAATTGCCACATATAGAGAGATAACATGGAATTGCATTTCTTTGGGTGCTGTGATTCATCATGAGTGGGCAACCAACATTGTATGCAATGAAGCGGAACCTCAAGAATATGCTTCCTCTTCTGTTCTTTAACATGTTCCTCTTTGTTTATTTTGTATTTTGTACGTATAGTATGTTCCTTGTCAGGAAGGGGCACAGGGACATCTGCAGTCAACAGCTGATAGAGCTGGCCTGTACGTGATCGATAGGCTTTCAATTACTAGCGGCAATACAACACCGTATTTTCAAGCCAGTTCCATTTTATCGATTTATATATCGTGGTTATGGTGTACCCCTGTTATGTACACTATGATCTGCCTAGTTGCTGTGTGCTCTTGTTATCATGGTTTGGCAATAAACACTCTATACAGTATATTATGAACCTATCATCTGCCAACTATCCTTACTTCTGGAGCCTATTTTTTGTGTACTTGTGCCAGATTATATAAATGCACGCACCATATTATAGCACACATGAGCTCTCTCATCAGAATCCAGTGATAGAACACAAGTGTTTACAGGGGCGCCCCTATATTAGAATATCATCTGCATTAAAAAGATAATCTCACAACTATTTATGTTTTCATGGTTCTCAGATATTATACGCAATTACAGTGAATATCAGAATCTGTGCATCAGAAGAATATTGTGGAACACTGCAATGACTTACAAAATTGGCACCAAGGCATTGAGTGCCATTCTGGATGCAATGAAACTCATACGCTCCCCACCTGTTGATTCTTGTCAGAATATCATCCTAATGACTATTCTAACCTCGAGGAGTCAAAGGCAGATGGCTTGTCCTGTTCACCCATCAAGGTTCCTGTTCTAATTTGGCAAGGTTTTATTGATTGCACGTATCTTGTATATGTTGTCTTGCATTTCTTCTACTTTGTGGCACCGCCATCTGCTTAGGTTACTCATCATATAACTCGAGATGCCATGCCCATCCATTATCAACACATATTCCATCTGTCATCATACCATGTTTTTCACTCAAATGATGTTCTTGTGCATCGGACATCAAAAAGGAAGAGGGTGATTGTTGAACCTGAAGGAGCACCAACAAAGTCCTTGAAAAACGTGGTGGTGCCGGAGAAATTAGACAGCGTCCCACTTATATTGGTTGTACAACCAGTGACACAAAACGTAGGACCGACTCCAGCAGATTGTACCCATACTTCACTGGCCACACCACTAGCCCCACCACACAGGACCTGCACTCCAGCAAAAGGTATACCGATTTCATTTGCCATAGCACCAGCCGCACCACAGAAAAATCCCACTCCAGCAAAAAGTACAGCAAGTCCACCGGCCGAAGACCTATCCCAACTGCAGAGACGGCCAATTCCTGCAGATTGGAACCCCATTCCATTTATTCCCAGTTTAAAAGACAATGCTTTCAATGTTGTTAGGGACTACGTGCATATATTCCCATCATGGGAAGATTATAGTGAAGACAAACACAACTTCACATCTTCCTGTCCAACTTACATGTAAGTGCTATTATTCATGGTTATTATTTTCCTGTTTTCTGCTGATTGAACACATCAATGATTTACATTACATTGTTGTAACTAGGCGAGGGTCAATCTGGATAGTCATGATGAGCAAAGCTTGCTTGTGCTTTTCAAGAAAGCATTGCAGCAGTATCGGTGTTACCTGAGGAAATCACACTTTGATGGCAAGTCTATAAACGAATTTCTGGTGAAGTATCCTGTGCTAAATTTAGAAGACATTGAATGGAAAAACCTTGTTATGCACTGGTCTCGTTTCCAGGATGAGGTACTGTCTATGAAATCACATGACAGTTTGAACTTCTACTTTTCCGCATGTGCCTTATGGATCTTTTTTGCAAGAAATCTGCTCGAAGAAGAATTCCGGTTTGAAAAGAACAAATATGTTGCCCACTGCTTCGCTCTTGTTAGTACCTGTTGTCCTGTATCACTGTACTTGCATACATACCTGGTTCATTATGTGACAGCAGTATGCACGATAGCTTGCTTATCAATTGTTCGCTCCAAATTATCTGATCTGTATGAATGGTTACATTAGTGTAGATTATATCCAATGCCAATGAATTTTTTTTAGCTCTGCATTGTTCTTGTAATTACATGGTGTCCTTTATCATTGTACTTCTATTGACGGGTAGTTGTTCAAGTACCATCACTCTGCAGCTTATTTTCCTTTGCCCTCCATTTTCTAAACATCAGATCTGTATTTACTCTTACCATAAGGTTGGTACTGAAGAAGTTTAGCTGTGCCTTTTGCCTTTATCGCTGCACATACATTTATAGCTACTTGGTTATGTAGCATCACTCTTCATCTCATCTTAAATATTCTCCATTTTTTGTATATTATCACATCTATATTTACTCTTAACAAAATGTAGAATAAAGGCAATGCTTATGAAGAAGATTATGTGATAAACTTCTTGAATTGCCCCCCCCCCAATCAGCATGGACAAGGGCTTTATAGAGCATGTCTTCACCAGTAATGTAAGTTTGTCCTTCTCAAGCCTTCAAACTTTGTTGTGTATATTTGGTTAGGCATGACTGCAACAGCTGTTTATTTTTGGTGTTTGCATCAAATTGCATGTTTAAAGTTTATTATGTAGTTCATAAACAAAAGTTTGTCCTTCTCAATTTAAGTTTTTAGTTGTACAACCAAGTTCCTTCTTCATACCATGTAAATTAAACTATACAGAGCAAGTGATCTTATTTTGCCAATCTGAAATGGGATAAATTGACAGCACACTAACCATTGATACTTATGAGTTCTTGATCTGTAATCTAGTGGTGTCGTGAAGCTGCCAACTCCTTCACAATGTCATTTCCTGCCATGTCTTGACCTGAACAATACCATATTGTGTTAATGCAATTTTAAACTGTGTCACTTTATTCGTTAGTAAGAAATATGATGAATTGTCAGCACTGATACTTTTATGTGCAAAACCTGTCATATGTCTGCTTGTTTATCTTTCAAAGTGAGGAAGATATAAGTGTTGAACAAGCGCAGCCTCATCATCTTGCTCAGATGCTTGCGCTGCAGCTCGCCAGCAGGGCTAACCTTTCTTGAACTCTATTGAAGTGCTATGGGTTTTTTATATTATTTTGTCGCCATGTTTATTTGAACTGGTGGCGATCTTTGATGCCCAGTGTATGTAATCTGTTGTCTGCTTGTGCTTTATTATCATAGTGGCAAACTTTGATGCCCAGCGGATGTAATATGCCGTAATTTCTTTATTGTATAGTCTAGGTTTTTTCTTATTCATGATGATGCAGCTATTTTACTATATATATATATCCTGTCTTCGCAGTAAACCGGCCAAACCGTAAAATTACGATAGCCGTCATGCAATCATGATGTATGATCTGCATCATGGGCCCCGTCATCTTGGTCCGTTAAAAGGCCAAAAGTAAACTGGCCCACTAGTAGATTCAGGCCTTTAATAGGCCGAGTAACCCCCGGCCCTCTTTTCGCAAGAAAACTCAATGGAATTTTAGGAGGCTGAGAAGTAGGTTGGGCCTGAAACGTGCCGAACAGCTCACGGGCCGGCAGCAGCCCGAAATGGACCCCGGCCCATGATTGTGCGAATCAAATCACGGGATTTTAACAGGCCAAAATTGTCTCGATCCTTGTTTGGCCCAATCAGATATCGGCTGCGAGCAGGCCGGATGCAAACCGGGTCGTAGTTAGGCCCAACTATATGACGGGCTTTTAACAGGCCGAAATTAATATAGGGCCGAAATGTTAAACAGGCCCTTAACAGGCCAAAACTAATATCAGGACGAATTACTAAATGGGCCTTTAGCAAGTGGGCCCAAAAGCATAGCGTCCAGTTGACGGGCTGAATCTGATATGGGCCATAATTGAGCCCAAAGCCTCTTAAAGGGTCGGACCTGATCTGGGCCGTGATTTGGCCCAGAACGTGGTAGGATTTTAATGGGCCAAATCTCATATGGGCCATTATTAGGCTCGGAACGTGGCAGGCCATTAATGGACCGGATCAAATATGGGTCCGCATTTGGCCCAAAACATGGCAGCCAGTTAATGGGCCGGCCTACTAGGGTCCTCAAAATCTTGTGGGCCTACAGCTGGGCCGGCCCATTAATGTCGGCGAAATCTTGTGGGCCTTTAGCTGGGCCGGCCCATTATGGTCCGCAAGTACTTTCTGGGCCTTTACCTGGGCCGACCCATTATGGCACACAAAAATCTTGTGGGCCTTTACCAGGGCCGGCCCATTATGGCCCGCAAAATCTTGTGGTCCTTTAGCTGGGTCAGCCCATTATGGTCCGCAAAATGTCGTGGGCCTTTAGCTGGGCCGGCCCATTATGGTCCGGAAAATCTTGTGGGCCTTTAGTTAGGCCGGCCCATTTAAACTTGATGGCTCAACATATCATAGGCGCGTCTCACCCATTGGATGAGTGACACCTGTGCCAACGCGGACCTGACACGTGTTTCCTCCAGCCAATGATGATTTTACACGTGGAAAATCCCCATTGGTCGGGGCTGTTAACGGATTATCGGATACAAAACCCGACCCAATAGATTAACGGCGTTCCGTTACGGTGGATGATAACCCACAAGTATAGGGGATCGCAACAGTTTTTCATAAGTAAGAGTGTCGAACCCAACGAGGAGCTAAAGGTAGAATAAATATTCCCTCAAGTTCTATCGACCACCGATACAACTCTACGCACGCTTGATGTTTACTTTACCTAGAACAAGTATGAAACTAGAAGTACTTTGTAGGTGTTTCTGGATAGGTTAGCAAGGTAATAAAGAGCACGATAATAAAAACTAGGGGCTTCTTAGCTAAAAACACAACTAAAGTAAATATGGCGAGTGTGGAAAAGTGGTGGTAGGAGTTGCGAAATTGTCCCTAAGAAATTGACTATGTTACTAGACCGGTAATCACTATTGCAATTCTATTTGAGGGAGAGGCATAAGCTAACATACTTTCTCTACTTGGATCATATGCACTTATGATTGGAACTCTAGCAAACATCCGCAACTACTAAAGATTCATTAAGGTAAAACCCAACCATAACATTAAAGTATCAAGTCCCCTTTATCCCATACGCAAACAACCTACTTACTCGGGTTTGTTCTTCTATCACTCACGCCACCCACCATAAGCAAATCATAAACATATTGCAAACCCTACAGAGGGAATCCCTCACGCTTGCACGACACGGAGGGCACAATAGGACAGCACCAATAAAACATGCAACTCAAACCAATCATAGCAATTCATCAATCACCGATAGGACAATAGAAATCTACTCAGACATCATAGGATGGCAACACATCATTGGATAATAATATGGAGCATAAAGCACCATGTTCAAGTAGAGGGTACAGCGGGTTGCGGGAGAGTGGACCACTGTAGATAGAAGGGGGAAGGTGATGGAGATGTTGGTGAAGATGGCGGAGGTGTTGGTGAATATCACGGTGATGATGATGGCCCCCGGCGATGTTCCGGCGCCACCGGAAGCAAGGGGGAGAGAGCCCCCCTTCTTCTTCTTCTTCCTTGACCTTCTCCCTAGATGGGAGAAGGGTTTCCCCTCTGGTCCTTGGCTCCCATGGCTTGGGAGGGGCGAGAGCCCCTCCGAGATTGGATCTATCTCTCTGTTTCTGCGTTCTCTGCGTTCGCAGATTCTACCCCTTCACTGTTTCCTTTATATACGGAGATGCGTAACTCCGATTGGGGTGAATCTTTCGCCTAGATCTTTCTCATAAAATTAGCTTTCTTGCGCCGGAAGGAGAGCGTCAACCGCCTTACGGTGGGCTCACGAGGGTCAGGGGCGCGCCTGGGGGGGTAGGGCGCGCCCCCTACCTCGTGCCCACCTCGGATACCGTTTCGCGTTGATTTTACTTCAAGAAAATCATAAATATTCCAAAAAAAATCTTTGTCCGTTTTTTTTCCATTTGGACTCCGTTTGATATTGGGTTGCTGTGAAACAAAAAACATGCAACAGACAGGAACTGGCACTAGGCACTGGATCAATATGTTAGTCCGAAAAATAATATAAAAAGTTGCCAAAAAGTATATGAAAGTGAATAATATTGGCATGGAACAATCAAAAATTATAGATACGACGGAGACGTATCAGTATCCCCAAGCTTAATTCCTGCTCGTCCTCGAGTAGGTAAATGATAAAAAAGATAATTTTTGATGTGGAATGCTACCTAGCATAATCTTGATCATATGTCTAATCATGGCATGAATATTAAGACACGAGTGATTCAAAGAAATAGTCTATCATTTGACATAAAAACAATAATACTTCAAGCATACCAATAAAGCAATCATGTCTTTTCAAAACAACAAGGCCAAAGCAAGCTTATCCCTACAAAATCATATAGTTTGGCCATGTTTCATTTTCGTCACACAAAATGCCCCCATCATGCACAACCCCGATGACGAGCCGAGCAATTGGTTCATACTTTTTAACCGCTTCAGCTTTTTCAACCCTCACGCAATACATGAGCGCAAGCCATGGATATAGCACTATAGGTGTAATAGAATATAATGATGGAGGTTATGTGGAGAAGACAAAAAGGGAGAAAGTCTCACATCGACGCGGCTAATCAACGGGCTATGGAGATGCCCATCAATTGATGTCAATGTGAGGAGTAGGGATTGCCATGCAATGGATGCACTAAGAGCTATAAGTGTATGAAAGCTCAACAAAAGAAACTAAGTGGGTGTGCATCCAACTTGCTTGCTCATGAAGACCTAGGGCATTTGAGGAAGCCCATCGTTGGAATATACAAGCCAAGTTCTATAATGAAAATTCCCACTAGTATATGAAAGTGACAACATAGGAGACAATCTATATGAAGAACATGGTGCTACTTTGAAGCACAAGATATGAGGCTCACTACATGAAGAACATGGTGCTACTTTGAAGCACAAGTGTGGAAAAAAGAGATAGTAACATTGCCCCTTTTCTTTTCTTTTTTTTTGGTGGGCTTCTTTGGCCCCCTTTTTTTATTTAGGCTTCTTTGGCCTTTCCTTTTTTTATGGGGCAATGTTCTATAATGATGATCATCACACTTTTATTTACTTACAACTCGATATTGCAACTCGATACTGGAACAAAGATATGATTCTATATGCATGCTTCCGGCGGTGTACCGGGATGTGCAATGATCTAGCGTAGCAATGACATCAAAAAATGGACAAGCCATGAAAACATCATGCTAGCTATCTTACGATCATGCAAAGCAATATGACAATGAATGCTCAAATCATGAATATGATGATGATGGAAGTTGCATGGCAATATATCTCGGAATGGCTATGGAAATGCCATAATAGGTAGGTATGGTGGCTGTTTTGAGGAAGATATAATGAGGCTTATGTGTGATAGAGCGTATCGTATCACAGGGTTTGGATGCACCGGCGAAGTTTGCGCCAACTCTCGAGGTGAGAAAGGGCAATGCACGGTACCGAAGAGGCTAGCAATGATGGAAAGGTGAAAGTGTGTATAATCCATGGACTCACATTAGTCATAAAGAACTCATATACTTATTGCAAAAGTTTATTAGCCCTCGAAGCGAAGTACTACTATGCATGCCCCTAGGGGGGTAGATTGGTAGGAAAAGACCATCATTCATCCCCGACTGCCACTCATAAGGAAGACAATCAAAGAAACACCCCATGCTTCAAATTTGTCACACAACGGTTACCATACGTGCATGCTACGGGACTTGCAAACCTCAACACAAGTGTCTATACAATCCACAACCACCCACTAGCATAGATCTAATATCACCATCTTTATATCGCAAAACTATTGCAAGGAATCAAACATATCATATTCAGCGATCTACAAGCTTATGTAGGATTTTATGACTAACCATGTGAATGACCAGTTCCTGTAATCTCTCTAAATAGATATAAGTGAAGCAAGAGAGTTTAATTCTTCCTACAAAAGATATGCCCACGCTCTAACAAATATAAGTGAAGAAAAAGAGCATTCTACAAATGGCAGTTTTCTATGTGAAGAGAAACAGGCAATCCAAACTTCAAATGATATAAGTGAAGCACATGAAGCATTCTATAAAGCCACACTCAAAAGATTTAAGTGAAGTGCAATGAGCATTCTATAAATCAACCAAGGACTATGTCATACCAGCATGGTGCATAAAAGAAAAGTGAAAACTAAATGCAAAAAGACGCTCCAAGACTTGCACATAATGCATGAACGAAACGAATACGAAAACATACCGATACTTGTTGAAGAAAGAGGGGATGCCTCCCCAGCATCCCCAAGCTTAGACGCTTGAGTCTCCTTGAATATTTGCTTGGGGTGCCTCGGGCATCCCCATGCTTGAGCTCTTGTCTCTCTTCCTTCTTCTCACATCGAAACATCCTCGATTAGACACTACATCCACACAAAACTTCAACAGAAAACTCGGTAAGATCCATTAGTATAATAAAGGAAATCACCACTCTAAGTACTGTATCAAACCAATTCATATTTTGTTTTTGCATTTTGTCTACTGTAATATAGCTTTTCCATGGCTTATTCCACTAATATAAATTGATAGATTCATCAAAACAAGTAAACTATGCATCAAAAACAGAATCTGTCAAAAACAGAACAGTCAGTAGCAATCTGAACATCCACCATACTTCTGGTACCCCAAAAAATTGTACCAAAATTAGGAAAAATAAACAAGTTGAATAGAAATACAGTTCAAAAGGAATCAGAACCAATTGACATTTCAGTTAAAAATGTAAAATCGTGCACTACAGCCAAAGTTTCTGTCCTACACCGTACAAACCAACAAGCATTGTAAACATCCTAAAGGCAAACCTTGGCACATTATTTTTATAATACAATGGAATTATACAAGGGGATAATTACTTTTGATGAAAAGTTTCTGTAATCAAATTCACAAAGTTTCCATGAGCATGAACAAAGTTCAAGGAGCTCTCCCACTTCAACAATGCTTGTCTTTCTCACATTCACTTTCTTTTTCGAAAAGTTTTTAGGTTCCCCTCTTTATTTTATTTTTGTTTTTAAAATATATAAAAGCACTCAACAAAATAAATGACTCTTAAATGACTCTCTAAAACTTCAGGGTTGTCTCCCTGGCAGCGCTTTCTTTAAAGCCATTAAGCTAGGCATAAAGTGCTCAAGTAATGAATCCACCCGGATCCCAAGGTATATCAAAGCCAATCTTAATTAACAATGATTTGTAATTTAGTAGCGAGCATAAAGTAACATATATCATGCAACAACGAAGTCTAACTCTCTTCCTATGCATCGGCATGTCATAAGAGAACAATTCATGCACACCAAGTAAAGGCCAATGCATAGTATAAGCAATTTCTTGCAATTCTAGCGTATGGGAAACATAGAGAGGCGGAGATATAGTTCCTCTCTCATAATAATTGCAATTAGGAGCAACAAGCACATGCATATTACATTCACAAAAATCATCATGTGCAATGGTAAAAGGCAACCCATCAATATAATCCTTAATAAGCACAAACTTCTCCGATAAAGTGTAGTTTGGAGAATTCAAAAAGATAATAGGACTATCATGCGTGGGTGCAATAGCAACAATTTCATGTTTAACATAAGGAACTATAGCAAGTTAATCTCCATAAGCATCATTCATATTGGCATCTTGGCCACAAGCATAGCAAGCATCATCAAAAAGGGTTATTTCCAAAGAATCAACGGGATCATAACAATCATCATAGCAATCATCCTTCGGTAAGCACGAAGGGAAATTAAACAATGTATGAGTTGAAGAGTTACTCTCATTAGAAGGTGGGCACGGGTGATCAATCCGCTCTTCCTCCTTTTGTTCTTCACTCTCCTCATCATCTTTTTCATCCAATGAGCTCACAATTTCATCAATTTCCTCTTCCATAGGCTCCTGCAAAATATTAGTCTCTTCTTGGACAGCGGAGAATTTCTCAATATATGGTTTAACATAGGCATTAGAAGCATAATTATAATAACAATATTCAACTATGGCAAAATTTTCAGATTCGTAAAGAGTAGCACCATACTTTTCAATCAAAGAAGCAATTTCTTAAGCACCCTTAAAAGCAACAAATTCTTCAATTTGTTGAACATCATAGTAATTATAAACACCCTTAGCATACGAGGATAAGATTCCATTATCAATAAACTCACATTGGTAGGGAAGGTGTTTCTTAGGGTTTTCAGAACAACAAGTAAAATCATAATAATAGCATAAATTCCAAGCATAGCATTGCAAACGTTGAATTTGACCCCATAATAGTTTCCCTTTTTCAGATATACGGTGTCGCACATAACAAGCATGCTCATCTAAAGATTTGCCCTCAACTAAACTAGTGGGGGTTTCAGCACGAGCACATAGGGATCGAAGATGATCCAAGTAAAAAGCTTCAGTAGTGCGACAGATTTTGAGTGGTTCTTCAACCATTGGAGAAGTAGGTACAACTATTTTTTTTGTATTTTGCGTTTCCTACCCATAACTAAGGATAGAAAACAACTAAGGACAGCAAATAAAAATTACTTAGTGATAAAGCAAACAAGCACGCACGAGAATATTCACCCCACGCTATGACTCCCCGGCAACGGCACTAGAAAAAGGTCTTGATAACCCACAAGTATAGGGGATCGCAACAGTTTTCGATAAGTAAGAGTGTCGAACCCAACGAGGAGCTAAAGGTAGAATAAATATTCCCTCAAGTTCTATCGACCACCGATACAACTCTGCGCACGCTTGATGTTTGCCTTACCTAGAACAAGTATGAAACTAGAAGTACTTTGTAGATGTTTTTGGATAGGTTAGCAAGGTAATAAAGAGCACGAGAATAAAAACTAGGGGCTGCTTAGATAAAAACACAACTGAAGTAAATATGGCGAGTGTGGAAAAGTGGTGGTAGGAGTTGCGAAATTGTCCTAAGCAATTGACTATGTTACTAGACCGGTAATCACTATTGCAATTCTATTTGAGGGAGAGGCATAAGATAACATACTTTCTCTACTTGGATCATATGCACTTATGATTGGAACTCTAGCAAGCATCCGCAACTACTAAAGATTCATTAAGGTAAAACCCAACCATAGCATTAAAGTATCAAGTCCCCTTTATCCCATACATAAACAACCTACTTACTCGGGTCTGTGCTTCTGTCATTCACGCCACCCACCATAAGCAAATCATAAACATATTGCAAACCCTACAGCGGGAATCCCTCACGCTTGCGCGACACGGAGGGCACAATAGGACAGCACCAATAAAACATGCAACTCAAACCAATCATAGCAATTCATCAATCACCGATAGGACAATAGAAATCTACTCAGACATCATAGGATGGCAACACATTATTGGATAATAATATGAAGCATAAAGCACCATGTTCAAGTAGAGGGTACAGAGGGTTGCGGGAGAGTGGACCGCTGTAGATAGAAGGAGGAAGGTGATGGAGATGTTGGTGAAGATGGCGGAGGTATTGGTGAAGATCGCGGTGATGATGATGGCCCCCGGCGGCATTTCGGCGCCACCGGAAGCAAGGGGGAGAGAGCCCCCCTTCTTCTTCTTCTTCCTTGACCTTCTCCCTAGATGGGAGAAGGGTTTCCCCTCTGGTCCTTGGCTCCCATGGCTTGGGAGGGGCGAGAGCCCCTCCGAGATTGGATCTATCTCTCTGTTTCTGCGTTCTCTACGTTCGCAGATTCTACCCCTTCACCGTTTCCTTTATATCCGGAGATCCGTAACTCCGATTGGGGTGAATCTTTCGCCCAGATCTTTCTCATAAAATTAGCTTTATTGCGCCAGAAGGAGAGCATCAACCGCCTTACGGTGGGCTCACGAGGGTCAGGGGAGCGCCTGGGGGGGTAGGGCGCGCCCCCCTACCTCGTGCCCACCTCGGATACCGTTTCGCGTTGATTTTACTTCCAGAAAATCATAAATATTCCAAAAAAATCTCCGTCCATTTTTTTCTGTTTGGACTCCGTTTGATATTGGGTTTCTGCGAAACAAAAAACATGCAACAGACAGAAACTGGCACTGGGCACTGGATCAATATGTTAATCCCAAAAATAATATAAAAAGTTGCCAAAAAGTATATGAAAGTGAATAATATTGGCATGGAACAATCAAAAATTATAGATACGACGGAGACGTATTAGTGGATGCCACGTGTCGGTCACCCTTGACGAAAGCACTTCTGTGGCGTGCGATTTATCGTCATGGAAGTGGACACTTCCATGATGATAATTTTGGTAATGTCATGGAACACTTTTACGACAGCACAGGTATGACTATCTTGATTCTGTCATAAAATCATCATGGATGTACATGCATGACAGAAAACGCGACCTACTATGACAAACACGTATCATCACGGAAGTGTTTTTTTTGTAGTGATAGGATAGAACTCCTGGTGAAATTCCAACTTCAATCGTTTATAGTTCCAAGATCCAGTATCATCACATAGCATATACCATGTCAATGCGTCTACCCTCAAAGATGAAGGGAAGACCTTCATCTTAACAACATCATCGGGAATACCTGCAAGCTTAAATAATCCACAAACTTCATCCACAAAGATAAGGTGTAAATCGGGATGCAGTGTTCCATCTCTTGCAAAAGGATTAGCTAGCAGTTTCTTTATCATACCCGAAGGAATCTCAAAGTAAATATTTTTAATAGGTTCAGTAGGTTGAGGAGCAACTCTTTGCTCTACTGGTCGGGGCGAAGATACCCCGAACAAGCCCCTCAAAGGATTAGTTTCCATAGTAACAAGTGACAAAAAAATTCAGCACACTATATAAGTGTTTCCTTACCAAGTTCCACTCACTAAAGGCGCTTCACTCCCTGGCAACGGCGCCAGAAAAGAGTCTTGATGACCCACAAGTATAGGGGATCTATCTTAGTCCTTTCGATAAGTAAGAGTGTAGAACCCAACGAGGAGCAGAAGGAAATGACAAGCGGTTTTCAGTAAGGTATTCTCTGCAAGCACTGAAATTGTAGGTAACAGATAGTTTTGTGATAAGATAATTTGTAACTGGTAACAAGAAGTGAAAGTAAATAAAGTGCAGCAAGGTGTCCCAATCCTTTTTGTAGCAAAGGAAAAGCCTGGACAATTTCTTATAATGAGAAAAGCGCTCCCGAGGACACATGGGAGTTATCGTTAAGCTAGTTTTCGTCACGCTCATATGATTCGCGTTCGGTACTTTGATAATTTGATATGTGGGTGGAGCGGTGCTTGGGTACTGCCCTTTCTTGGACAAGCATCCCACTTATGATTAACCCCTATTGCAAGCATCCGCAACTACAAAAGAATTATTAAGGTAAACCTAACCATAGCATGAAACTAGTGGATCCAAATTAGCCCCTTACGAAGCAACGCATAAACTAGGGTTTAAGCTTCTGTCACTCTAGCAACCCATCATCTACTTATCACTTCCCAATGCCTTCCTCTAGGCCCAAATAATGGTGAAGTGTCATGTAGTCGACGTTCACATAACACCACTAGAGGAGAGACAACATACATCTCATCAAAATATCAAACGTATACCAAATTCACGTGACTACTAATAGCAAGACTTCACCCATGTCCTCAGGAACAAACGTAACTACTCAAAAAAGCATATTCATGTTCATAATCAGAGGAGTATTAATATGCATTAAGGATCTGAACATATGATATTCCACCAAGTAAACCAATCAGCATCAACTACAAGGAGTAATCAACACTACTAGCAACCCACATGTATCAATTTGTGGTTTTGATACAAGATTGGATACAAGAGATGAACTAGAGTTTTGAGAGGAGATGGTGCTGGTGAAGATGTTGATGGAGATTGACCGCCTCCCTATGAGAGGATCGTTGATGATGATGATGGTGATGATTTCCCCCTCCCGGAGGGAAGTTTCCCCAGCAGAACAGCTCCGTCAGGGCCCTAGATTGGTTCCGCCAAGGTTCCGCCTCGTGGCGGCGGAGTTTCTTCTTGCTTATGATTTTTTTCCAGGGTAAAAGCCTTCATATAGCAGAAGATGGGCACCGGAGGGCCACCAGGGGGCCCAGGAGACAGGGGGCGCGCCCAGTAGGGGGGGGCGCCCCCACCCCCTTGGCCAGGGTGCGGGCCCCCTCTGGTATTTTCTTCGCTCAATGATTCTTATTAATTCCAAAAGTGACTTCCGTGGAGTTTCAGGATTTTTGGAGCTGTGCAGAATAGGTTTCCAATATTTGCTCCTTTTCCAGCCAGAATCCCAGCTGCCGGCATTCTCCCTCTTCATGATAAACCTTGTAAAATAAGAGAGAATAGCCATAAGTATTGTGACATAATGTATAATAACATCCCATAATGCAATAAATATTGATATAAAAGCATGATGCAAAATGGACGTATCATTGTGCGAACTTCCTCCATTGTGGTTGTGACCTCCATGGTTATGCTAAAAGGGTCCTCCCGAGTTTGGGGTAAAACAGGGCCTCTGCTGAGCTCCAGAATTGTACTTCCCTTGTCCATACTTCCTCTTGGAGTTGTCAATCTGCTGCTGCTTCCCTTCAATCATGAGAGCTCTATCTACCAACTCCTGGTAGTTGTTAAAGGTTGCCACCATCAACTGCATGCTCAGCTCATCATCCAGTCCTTCCAGAAACTTCTCCTGCTTAGTTGCATCTGTAGCAACGTCATCCGGGGCATAACGTGCTAACTTACTAAAATCATCCACATACTGGCCAACTGTGCGTCCTCCTTGGCACAAGTTGCGGAACTCACGCTTCTTCATGGCCATAGCTCCTGCTGAAACATGGGCAGTACGAAAAGCCTGCTGAAACTGATCCCATGTAACATTGTCGATGGGATAAGTGGCTATGAAATTCACCCACCATGATGTTGTGGGTCCATCAAGCTGATGTGCGGCAAAACACACTCTCTCCGCATCTGTGCATCCTGTAGTGGTCAACTCCCTTCCAATCTTGCGGAGCCAATCATCTGCAATTATCGGCTCAGTGCTACTGGAAAACACTAGCAGATTCAGCCTTAGGAAACGGGCTAAGTGATCAACAGGTGGTGGTGGTGTTAGGTTGTTGTTGTTGTTCCCTTGATTCTGATTCTGGACTAGTATCTGCATCAATGCATTCTGCTACTGGATCAACTGGGTGAGCTCCGGTGGGGAAGCAAATCCATTGTCGCGTCTCGGAGGCATCTAAGGGTTTAGAAAAGATGAGAAAATAGAATAGAATGAGGTCTAGAGGTAAAACACTACCCATATGCACATGAGACAAACACAATCAATATCACTTCAATCAATTTAAACAAGGGCATACAAACGGTCTAACTATCGTCACAGAAGTGCTCGGACTATGCTATATACATGGGGGAATACTACTACTGATATGGTGGTCGACTAGAAAAATTGATCGGTGGAAGACTCCATGATATCTGCTCCAGCTTGATCAACAAAGTCATCGTTGCTATCGTCGGGGTCCGAGTCGGTGTCGTCAATGATGATGTAGGTCTCCGGGCAAGTGGAATCGTCGTCCTCTCCTCCTGGCGCGGGGTCTCCCATGAATACTCCTAGCTTCTTCGTCAGATCGTCATTCTTCTCCACGAGTATCTTCATTTCCTCCTCATATCCATGGCGTGTAGACTTGAGTTCTTCCTCCAGCTCCGTGATCCTGGTCAATGCCTTCTTCAGATCTATCATGCCTGCGCACATCTGGTTATCCTAGCGACGAATATGCTGGTTTAACTCCTGGATGAAAGCTGCAATTGATCTATCCTTGCTGGTGTTGATCATCTCTTGTTGCTCATCTCGGCGCCCACAAATCTGGTAGATAGTATCCTTGAGATCCTTGTGGTAAACTTCTCCAATGTGTCCCATGGTGATGTGGGATGCCATGCTCTTTCCTAGACTCCAGGTTGGTGCATCAAAGGAAAACTCTATGGGCTCAGTGACTGGCATGAACGTCCTTCCTGGAACTTGAACTCGAATCATCCAACACTTCTCTTCTGGTAAAGTGGCGATGTAGGTCCCGGTGAAGCTTGGTATTCCAACGTTCAGGTATCTAGTAACTTCCTTCAAGTGGCATCAAAAAGGTGTTCATTCGGTTGTGTGAACTTGTTCCTTGCATCCGCCATCCTAAAGAGTAGAAAAGGGAGAGGAGTCAGAAATGAGAAGAGAGTAGTGATCTAGGGCTTTAGCTTAGTGGTCGTGTCCTACAGTCAGCGTGTGCTCTGATACCATCTTGTAGCGACCAGACCTCAAACAGTCTGATCTCTGTGCATTAGTGTCATCCCTGGATCGGTAATGCTGACACGCACAGTACTTGAAGGATTTATAATAGACTAGCAATCACACACATATTACATTGAATGTCTCAAAGGAGAACTTATTACGATAAATATGGCTTAAGGCCATCTAAAATCGATAATAGCGGAAGGCTTGGAAGATAAAGTGAGTCCATCAACTCCAACGGCATCACTGAGTGAAAGATCATGACCTAAGGCACCTTACTCGTCGTCTAAAAAGTCTGCGACATGAACGTTGTAGCCCGAAATGGGTCAGCACATGGAATATGCTGGCAATATAACACATAGAGAGTAATGAACATAATAATGCTATCACTACATGCATAAATGGCTGGTATAAAGCTCTAGGGTCACAGTTTTGCATAAAGCCAATTTTTCCCTACAACAAAGGAATAAATTTTATTTAACTATCATGGTGGTTGTTAAACATTGAGAAGGTTCACCCAACTCAATCCCCATTAAGCATCATCATTAAACCCAATCAAATTATATTAAGAGTGATGAGATCAACATGATAATCCAAGAACGAGATACTCATGATGTCCATAACCGGGGACACGGCTAACCATGATTAGTTTGTACACTCCGCAGAGGTTTGCGCACTTTTCCCCACAAGATTTGAATACATCCATGGTCGGAGAAACGAGACACAATCTTTCTAAAACAATAACTCTTTACTCTGGGTGGACAGTTACACCTACTTTCCCCTACATCTGCTAGCCCACCACTGAAAGAGGTCTTGCAACGTACTCAACTATGATAGAGCACATAATAGCTTGTGGCTGCACATGGAAGTTTCCAGCATGAATAATCTTATGATACCTTTGAGCCTGGGTGGCGGTCCATAGGATAATCACACGGTAACCCCGGGATTTCCAAAAACACAGGCAACACTGGGTTCCGCAGGTGCCTCAATCCACCTAGATGTGTATTGAAGTAGCCACCTTAAGTTAACCATTAGATAACAATACTCACATCTGTCATGGATACACTCACCCAATTCACGTCTACAAGCATAGCATAGCAATATAAGCAACGCAGAAGTAACTCCCAAAGGTTTGATAATAAACAGGACAATAGGTACTACCTCATCTACTTCCCAAAACCCACATATTAATTAGATCCTAACCATGCAATTGTTTGAGGATTGATCTAATGCAATAAAACTGGGTAGTAAAGAGGTCTGATCAAAGTGTTACTTGCCTTGATGATGATCCGTGAAACCTAGAGACTCGTAGTAGCACGCTTCGCACTCCGGGTACTCTATCGCAAACAAACAAGCATACAATAAGCACCCAACTAGAAGCATGGGTAAACTTAAATAAGAGATTTAACCAGAAATGTCAACTTAAGAACTCCGGTTTGCAAAAAGAATCAAATCAAACGAAGCAACGAAACTCAAACTACGAAAGAAACAAGCTTCGTTTACTAATCTGGACTTAAGTTAAGTTTTATAGTAGCAAAATCTTGTTTAAGTTGGTTAAACAGAAAGAGGGCTTCGAGGCAAAACTCTAGGCTCTTGAATCGCCTGATTCCGATAAACGGGCAAAAAGATAATCTAAAACAAAAATCAGGGCAGAAATCACGATCGAAAATAATCGCGGAAAATCCCTGGAAAAAGAAAAACTGACGAACAGGCTAACGAACGAACGTTCGCTGTCTGCGACTAATGGTTGAAAATCGTTCGTTAAAACGAACGAACGAACGGGCGTTCGCTAATTAACTAAACCAAAAAAATAACCGATCTAATAAAAAATAAACCGCGGGTTCTTAAAAAATTGTACGGTTTTTCGAAGAAATCCGGCGGTGGCGGGCGGCTACCTCGGCGGGCGGCGGCTCCGTCGTCGGGCGCGGGCTCCGGCGACGGCGGGGTCGGGCGGTGGCGGGGTCGGGTGGAGCGACGGGGCTGGCGGCGGCGCAGGGGCCTCCGGCGACGCGGGCGATGGGCTGCGGCGACGGTTGGCGGCGGCGGCGCTGGCAGCGGTGGGGCTAGGGTTAGGGTTCGGCGGCGGGTGGGCTGGGGCGGCTCGGGCCTCGCGGGCACGGGTTATAAGGCCGGCCGGGGCGAGTCCTAGTCGGGCATGGCCCGACTAGGTCGGTGTTCCTTTTTTTAAATAATTATTCGGCACAGAAAATAAAATAAAAGAAATACTAAATGGACTCCAAAAATCCTGAAATAAATGTTCCCCGTCCTCTAAAAATATAGCGAACAAAGTGAACATTTACTTGGGCCTCTAATGCAATTTTGAAAAACACATATTTTTCCTAATTCAAATAAAATAGCGATAAAACTCCGAAAAAATTTGTATTTGATTTTAATATTTAATCTCCAATATTTTTTTATTTTGGGGAAGTCATTTTATCCCCTCTCTTTTATTTTTATAAAAGAAATATTCGCAAATAATTAAAATCAAATGATCCTCTTTTCAAAATTTGAGAAAACTCAAATATGAAAATAACGAAATCCCCAACTCTCTCCATGGGTCCTTGAGTTGTGTAGAATTTCTAGGATCAAGCCAAAATGCAATAAAATATGATATGCAATAATGATCTAATGTATAACATTCCAAATTGAAAATTTGGGATGTTACAAAATGACTATAAAATGATTGTAAAACATCCAAGAATGATAATATAACAGCATGGAACAGTCAAAAATTATAGATACATTGGAGATGTATCATATACCTAGTAGTTATATCCCCAACAGGAACTGTTTTCTCTGATGCGCTACTCTCCAATTCGAGAGAAGGTACAATTACCTTATCAAATTCTACTTTCCTCTCTCTCACTTCTTTTGAGAGAAACTCCTTCTCTAGAAAGGACCCATTCTTGGCAAGAAAGATCTTACCTTCGGATCTGTGGTAGAATGTGTACCCAATAGTTTCCTTAGGATATCCTATGAAGATGCACTTCTTCGATTTAGCTTCGAGCTTATCAGGCTGAAGCCTTTTGACATAAGCATTGCATCCCAAAACTTTTAAGAAATGACAGCTTAGGTTTCTTGCCAAACCACAATTAATACAGTGTCATCTCAACGGATTTAGATGGTGCCATATTTAACGTGAATGCGGTTGTCTCTAATGCATAACCCCAAAATGATAGTGGCAAACCGGTAAGAGACATCATAGAACGCACCATATCTAATAAAGTACGGTTATGATTTTCAAACACACCATTAAGCTGTGGTGTTCCAGGTGGCGTGAGTTGTGAAACAATTCCACATTGTTTTAAATGAAGGCCAAACTCGTAACTCAAATATTCGCCTTCGCGATCAGATCGTAGAAACTTTATTTTCTTGTTACGATGATTCTCTACTTCACTCTAAAATTCTTTAAACTTTTCAAATGTTTTAGATTTTTGTTTCATTAAGTAGATATACCCATACCTACTCAAATTGTCTGTGAAGGTGAGAAAATAATGATATCCGCCGCGTGCTTCAACACTCATCGAACCGCATGCATCAGTATGTATTATTTTCAATAAGGCATCAGCTTGCTCCATTGTTTCGGAGAACGGAGTTTTAGTCATCTTGCCCATGAGGCATGGTTCGCAAGTATCAAATGATTCATAATCAAGTGATCCCAAAAGTCCATCCGCATGGAGTTTCTTCATGCACTTTACACCAATATGACCTAAACGGCAATGCTACAAGTATGTTGCACTATCATTATCAACTTTGTATCTTTTGGCATCAATATTATGAATATGTGTATCACTATGCTCGACATTCAGTAAACTATTTACATTGGGTGTATGACCATATAAGGTTTTATTCATGTAAACAGAACAACAATTATTCTCTGACTTAAATGAATAACTGTATTGCAATAAACATGATCAAATCATATTCATGCTCAATGCATACACCAAATAACATTTATTTAGGTTCAACACTAATCCCAAAGGTAGAGGAAGTGTGCGATGGTGATCGTATCAACCATGGAATCATTTCCAACACACATCGTCACCTCACCCTTAACTAGTCTCTGTTTATTCTGCAACTCCTGTTTCGAGTTAGTAATCTTAGCAACTAAACCAGGATCAAATACCCAGGGGGTACTACGAATACTAGTAAGGTACACATAAATAACATTTATATCAAATATACCTTTGTTCACTTTGCCATCCTTCTTATCCGCCAAGTATTTGGGGCAGTTCCGCTTCTAGTGACCATTCCCTTTGCAGTAGATGCACTCAGCTTCAGGCTTTGGTCTAGCTTTAGGCTTCTTCACGAGAGTGGCAACTTGCTTGCCATTCTTCTTGAAGTTCTCTTTCTTTCCCTTGCCCTTTTTCTTGAAACTAGTGGTCTTGTTAACCACCAACACTTGATGCTCTTTCTTGATTTCTACCTTCGCCGATTTCAGCATCGCGAAGAGATCGGGAATCGTTTTCGTCATCCCTTGCATATTATAGTTCATCACGAAGTTCTATTAGCTTGGTGATAGTGACTAGAGAACTCTATCTATCACTATCTTATCTGGAAGATTAACTCCCACTTTATTCAAGCGATTGTAGTACCCAGACATTCTGAGCACATGCTCACTGGATGAGCTATTCTCCTCCATCTTGTAGGAAAAGTACGTCAGAGCTCTCATACCTCTCGACATGGGCATGAGTCTGAAATACCAACTTCGGCTCTTGGGACATCTCATATGCTCTGTGGCGTTCAAAACATTTTTGAAGTCCCAGTTCTAAGGCGTAAAGCATGGCGCACTAAAATATTAAGTAGTTATCCTATCGAGCTTGCCAAACGTTCATAACGTCTACATCTGCTCCTGCAATAGGTCTGTCACCTAGTGGTGCATCAAGGACATAATTCTTCTGTGCAGTAATGAGGATAATGCTCAGATCACGGACCCAGTCTGCATTATTTCTACAATCATCTTTTAACTTAGTTTTCTCTAGGAACATATGAAAAATAGGGGAGCTATATCCTGAGCTATTGATCTACAACATAGATATGCAAAAACTATTAAGACTAAGTTCATGATAAATTAAGTACAATTAATCAAATTACTAATGAACTCCCACTTAAATTAACATCCCACAAGCTATCTAAGTGATACATGATCCAAATCAACTAACCCATGTCTGATCATCACATGAGATGGGGTAGTCATCAATGGTGAACATCTCTATGTTGATCATATCTACTATATGACTCACGTTCGACCTTTCGGTCTCCAGTGTTCCGAGACCATGTCTGTACATGCTAGGCTCGTCAAGTTTAACCCAAGTATTCTGCATGTGCAAAACTGTCTTACACCCATTGTATGTGAACGTAGAGTCTATCACACCTGATCATCACGAGGTGCTTCAAAACGATGAACTATGGTAACAGTGCATACTCGGGGAGAACACTTTTTTCTTGAAATTCAGTGAAGGGATCATCTTATAATGCTACCTTCGCTCTAAGCAAAATAAGATGCATAAAGGATAAACATCACATGCAATCAAATTAGGTGACATGATATGGCCATCATCATCTTGGGCTTTTGATCTCCATCTCCAAAGCATCATCATGGTCTCCATCGTCATCGTCCCGACACCTTGATCTCCATCGTTGCGTCAGGGTCGTCTCGCCAACTATTGCTTCTACAACTATTGCTAACGCATAGCAATAAAGTAAAGCAATTACAGGGCGCTTGCATTTCATATAAAGAGACAACCCTAAGGCTCCTGCCAGTTGTCGATATTACAAAACATGATCATCTCATACATCAACATATATCACATCACAACATGACCTGCAAAAACAAGTTAGACGTCCTCTACTTTGTTGTTGCAAGTTTTACGTGGCTGCTACAGGCTTCTAGCAAGAACCGTTCTTAACTATGCAAAAACCATAATGATGATTTATCAAGTTTGTTGTTTTAACCTTCTTCAAGGACCAGTCATAGTCAAATTCGATTCAACTAAATTAGGAGAAACAGACACCTGCCAGCCACCATTATGCAAAACAAGTTGCATGCCAGTTGGTGGAACCGGTCTCATGTGCGTGGACATATAAGGTTGGTCTAGGCCGCTTCATCTTACAATACTGCCGAATCAAAATAAGATGTTGGTGGTAAGCAGTATGACCATCACCACCCACAACTCTTTGTGTTCTACTCGTGCATATCTACGCATACCCCTGGCTCATGATGCCACTGTTGGGGAACGTTGCATGGAAAACAAAAGAATTTATGCACACGCAAGATCTATCCATGGAGATGCATAGCAACGAGAGGGGAGAGTGTGTCTGCGTACCCTCGTAGACCATAAGCGGAAGCATTTAGTAACGCGGTTGATGTAGTCGAACTTCTTCACGATCCAATCGATCGAGTACCGAATGTACGACACCTCTGTGTTCAGCACACGTTCAACTCGGTGACGTCCTCGCCTTCTTGATCTAGCAAGACGGACGAAGTAGTAGATGAGTTCTGGCAGCATGAGGGCGTGGTGACGGTGGTGATGCAACTATCTCCACAGGGCTTCGCCGAGCACTGCGAAAATATGACCGAGGACGAACTAGAGGGAGAGGGGTGCCGCACACGGCTAGGGAATCGTGGTGTGTGTGGCCCCTCTCCCTCCTCTCATATATATGTGTGGAGGGGGAGAGGAGGCAGCCCATAAGGCGCCCCCAAGTGTCCGGCGGTGGCCCTAGGGCGCCTGTCTG
>NC_041385.1:67964674-68054238 GCF_002162155.2 Triticum dicoccoides
TTATTTGAACATGGGGGAAGGAAAGGGGGGTTGGCTGCCTTAGGGCGCCTCCCACTTCCTTCCCTCCCTTCCTTTGGCGTGTGGGCAGAGTGGAGGGGCGCACCATCCCCCTTATGGGCTGGTTTGCTTCCCCCTTTTGGCCCATAAGGCCCACCGCTTGCCGGTGGCCTCCCGAAACCCCTCCCGGCACTCTAATAAAATACCCGGTACTTCTGAAACCTTTCCGGTGACCAAATACTATCGTCCTATATATCAATCTTTACCTCCGGACCATTCCGGAGCTCCTCATCATGTCCGTAATCTCATCTGGGACTCCAAAAAACATTCGGTCATCAACTCACATAACTCATACAATACTATATCGTCAACGAACATTAAGCGTGAAGACCTCACGGGTTCAAGAATGATGTAGACATGACCGAGACACCTCACCGGTCAATAGCCAATAGTTGAACCTGGATGCCCATATTGGTTCCTACATATTCTACGAAGATCTTTATTGGTCTAACCTTATGACAACATACGTAATTCCCTTTGTCTATCGGTATGTTACTTGCCCGAGATTCGATCATCGATATCTTCATACCTAGTTCAATCTCGTTACCGGCAAGTCTCTTTACTCGTTCGTTAATACATCATCGCGTAACTAACTCCTTAGTTACTTTGCTTGCAAGCTTCTTGTGATGTGTATTACCGAGAGGGCCCAGAGATACCTCTCCGATATTCGGAGCGACAAATCCAAATCTTGATCCATGCCAACTCAACAGACACCTTCGGAGATACCTGTAGAGCATCTTTATGACCCAGTTATGTTGTGATGTTTGATAACACATAAGGCATTCCTCCGGTATCCGGGAGTTGCATGATCTCATGGTCGAAGGAATATGTATTTGACATTAAGAAAGCAATAACAATAAACTGAACAATCATATGCTAAGCTAACAGATGGGTCTTGTCCATCACATCATTCTCCTAATGATGTGATCCCATTATCAAATAACAACACATGTCCATGGTTAGGAAGCCTTAACCATCCTTGATCAATTTGCTAGTCTTGTAGAGGCTTACTAGAGACATGATATTTGTTTATGTATTCACACATGTATTTAAGTTTTGGATCAATACAATTCTAGCATGAATAATAAACATTTATCATGAATAAGGAAATATAAAATAACAACTTTATTATCGCCTTTAGGGTATATTTCCTTCACTGTTGTTGCCGGCATTTGTTTCTTTTGTATTTTCTCTTTCTTTTCTATTGGGCATTGATGTCTACTGCATAACTGTTTGGGAAAATAGCTCAATAGATTGACCAGAAACACTTTTAGAACATAAGATGAAATTGTTTGTGTAGATACTCCAATATATTGAGCTATTCCTATAAGTATCACAAACAACCCTAGGGTTCGTACTAAAATAACACCATATGATACACATCAACCAACTCTAATATCACCTAGATACTCCAATGTCACCACAAGTATCCGTGTGTTGATTATTCGATATGCATCAAACAACTTCAGATTCATAATATTCAATCCAACACAAAGAACTTCAAAGAGTGCTCAAAGATTTCGACCAGAGAAAGTAGGGCGAAAACATGCATCAATCCCTATGCGTAGATTACCCGAGTGTCACCTCGAGATTTGCGAGTTGAGTGTCAAAACATACATCAAGTGAATCAATATAATACCCCATTGTCACCACGGATATTCATATGAAAGACATACATAAAGTGTTCTCAAATAAAAGTATCCAATCCTATAATAGTGAAACCTCAAAGGTAAAACTCGATTCAACACAACAAGATAGAGAGGTAGAAACACCATATGATCCAACTATATTAACAAAGCTTGTGGTACATCAAGATCGTGCGAAATCAAGAATACGAGAGAGAGAGAGAGAGAGAGAGAGAGAAAGAAAGAAAGAAAGAAAGAGAGAGAGAGAGAGAGAGAGAGAGAGAGAGAAAGAGAGATCAAACACATAGCTATTGGTACATACCCTCACTCCTGAGGGTGAACTACTCCCTTCTCGTCATGGAGACCGCCGGGATGATGAATATGGCCTAAGGTGATGATTTTCCCCTCCGGCGGGGTGCCAGAGAAGGCCTCCATAAGAGATCGCTTCGGTATAGAGGCTTGCGGCGGCGGAGCAGAAGTTCTAGGTTTCTTTCTGGGATTTTTAGTATTTATATGAATTTTCGGCGTCGGTCTCACGTGAAGGGGACCCAGGAGGGAGCGACAAGCTTGGTTGGCACTCCCTACCCCCCCCCCCCAAGGCACGCCTACCAGGCTTGTCGCCTCCTTGTGGCTCGTTTGGTTCTTCCACGAAGCTTCGGGGGTCTCTTTTGGTCCACAAAAAATCACCTAAATTTTTCAACCCATGTCACGTGATCATTGAGTAGTTCTTGATGCATTTCTCAATCTTGAAGTTGTCGATTCATCTCCATACAATGTGCAATATGCTCAGCCTCTTGGCCTGGGAGGTGAACATATTTCTTCAGGGTTCTCAAAATCAACATTGTATGTATCATCGCCCTTATCAACCACAATGAAAATTCTAACGCATGTTTGCGTGTTGTGGTGGGCCTCTTTCTATGCATGATTGCATATTGAGGTGTGTGCTTTCCTATGCATGTAGCTTGCTGAGGTGACTTCCTTGCATGTTGAGCGAAATAGATTAGTCGGGGCTAGCTATTTAGATATAAAAAGCTTATAGTTATAGGTGTGTTCTAAGTCAAACAAGTTTAAGTTTGATTAAGTTTATAGGAAAATATACTAACATATTGAATACTAAATTATTCTCATTAGACCAATAATAAAATTTGGAATACATGATGGATCTTTTAAATTAGAAGTTTGGGCGCATTTTGCTGCGTTGTTGGTGTTGCTGGGTTTTCATAATTTTTCTACTTCCCTATGTTTCAAAGTATATGGTGTATTAGGTTTTCGAAAGTCAAACGTCAATAAGTTTGAACAATTTTGTAGGAAAATATACCAATATCTATAATATAAAATTGGTATCCATTAGATTCGTCATGAAATGAATTTTCATATTTTATTTATTTAGTATTGGGGATGTCAATATTTTTTGGCACTGAACTTGGTCAAAGTTAATGAAACTAAAAAAAACTAATACTCTTTATAATTTCTAATTGAGAGACTGATTTGGTGAGTGATGGATGGAGAGTGTTTTATTTTCATTTATAATGTGCTGTTTTCGGTGGCCTTTCGAAATGAGATTCCATGTTATCTTATAATCAACACATACTTATGTGGGCAAACTTTCTGCGTCGATGGTTGCACGTATTTTATTGGTGCTACAGTGTCACATATTGGTGTTTCTATTTTCTAGGTGGTGAGAGAGTAAGCAAGACTGATTGATATGTTTTTATAAGCTGGTAGTTGTAGATTGATTTGAAAAATTGTTGACCCGGTCAAAATCATGAACCAAATAAAAAATTGAATATATCAGTCGAATGGGAGAGATCAAAAATTATGGAGCATGGTAAATTAAAAGAATTGAACAAAAGACCACCTTGAGAGAGAGAAATGTCGACCCGGTCAAAATCAGGTAACCCAAATCCAAATTGAAGACATTAGTTGATTATGAGGCTTTAAAAATTAGTGAACATAGTGTATTAACAGATGTTGATAGATTTTTCTATTGATATAACCAACTAAAAGTTCTTTGACTTAGAGCAAACCTAGAGTTTCAAACATTTCAATAAACATGAATACTATTTGAAAACATTATTTTTTTTTAATTTCAAACATTTTTTAAGAAAACACAAATAAGTTTTGAAAATAGGAACACCATTTCAAATTCCATAGCATGTTTTGAAGAAAGTAAACTTTTTTAAAACTCCATTTAAAAAATGAAATTTTAAATTGTAATATTTTAAAAAACATGATATTTATTTGAAATGTTCTGAATTAAAGAAAACAGAAAATCCAGCATATACAAATTTCCTAAAACCGATATTTCTCTGGCACCTAGAGGGGCCAGGCCATCTCGTGTTCACTAGGTCGCTCGCCTTTGCGAAGGAGCAACCATTTGTCACACAGAGCCGCATATACAAATTTCCCGCATTTTCTATTTGGCTCATTTAGTGTCAAACCGTACTAGACAACCGAAACGGGACAACCAATTTAGATATATATTCCTTCCCTGGTTTCGGGCGACATCGCTAGTTTTTTTAAATGAAGGCAAAAGCTTTGCCTTTTTCATTAATAAAGAAGAAGATAGTTGCCCAATTAATTATGTAAAACTGCGTGAAAACTGATACGAACAGGGCCAAGCCCGTTCAAAAGCACGACGCACCCAGAGTCAGGTCCACTCGCACCAACTTGACACCCCCAACAAAAGATGCCCAGCATGACGCACCACAACCACCATCCCACAACAACATCACGCACCACAACAGAAAAGGCCCAGCATTACGCACCACCCAGATCACTAGTTAAGAATACCCCTTGCAAAGGGCATCTTACTTCCTTCGGTTAACAAGTGACGCCACTTGTTGCAAACCTGTGAATTTTCCTTTTTCGTAGATTTGATTATTCAAACTTTTGATCTCTTGAAGCATGCGTTCAAATCCTGAACCATTTTCACCTTTTGATTTCTCTCCTTGAGATATTTAAAGCAAGATCTCATGTTAATAGGTTTGAACGAACTTATTTTTCACGAAAAAACGAAAAGGAAAAACCAAGATGGAAGTACAGTTTTTTTCTTCACTTTTTCGCCTTTCCGACTATGCCTCTCGCGGAAGCCAATCTATGCTTCTTGTGGAAGGAAAATAAATCGCACTTTTCTCTTTTGGAGAGGCACAATTGTGCCCCTCGCGGAAGCAAATTTGTGCCTCTGCGAGAAGCAAATCTGTGTGTTCTCACGGAAGGGAAAAAGGCATGTTTTTCCCTTTCTGAGAGGCACAATTGTGCCTCTCGCAGAAGCATTCCGATCAATCTATTGAGCTATTCTTATAAATGTCACAAATAACCCTAGAGTTCGTACTAAAATAACACCATATGATACACATCAACCAACTCTAAAGTCACCTAGATACTCCAATGTCAGCACAAATATCCGTGAGTTGATTATTCGATATGCATCAAACAACTTCAGATTCATAATATTTAATTTAACACAAAAAAACTTCAAAGAGTGCCCCAAGATTTCTACCAGAAAAAGTAGGACGAAAACATGCATCAACCTCTATGCATAGATTACCCCAATGTCACCTCAGGGATTCGCGAGTTAAGTGCCAAAACATATATCAAGTGAATCAATATAATACCCCATTGTCACCAGGGGTACTCATATGCAAGACATACATCAAGTGTTCTCAAATCCATAAAAGTATTCAATCCGATAATAGTGAAACCTGAAAGGTAAAACTCAATTCATCACAATAAGATAGAGAGGTAGAAACACTATATGATCCAAGTATATTAACAAAACTTGTGGTATATCAAGATCGTGCCAAATAAAGAATATGAGATAAATAAATCAAACACATAGCTATTGGTACATACCCTCAGCCCTGAGGATGAACTACTCTCTCCTCGTCATGGAGGCCATCGGGATGATGAAGATGGCCTAACGCATACCTACCAGGCTTGTCGCCTCCTCGTGGCTCTTCTGGTCCTTCCATGAAGCTTCGGCAGTCTCTTTTGGTCCACATAAAATCATCGTAAATTTTCAACCCATGTCACGTGATCATTGAGTAGTTCCTAATGCATTCTCAATCTTGAAGTTGTCAATTCATCTCCATACAATTGCGCCTCTCGCAGTAGCAAATATATGCTTCCCGGGAAGCAAAAGAAAATGTGTTTTTTCCTTTTCCAGGAGACACAGTTATGCCTCCTGTAGAAACAAATATGTGCCTCAACGAGAAGCAAATATTGGCCACCTGTGGAAGTAAAAAAAAGCACGTTTTCCCATTTCTTGTGCCTCTCACAGAAGAAAATATGTATCTCCGCGAGAAGCAAATATGTGCCTCCTATTGGAAAAAAAACATGTTATTTCCCGCAATTTTATTTTTTATTTTTTGGGTTCAAAACCTAGGGAAAACCGGACGAAAAACAAAAAGCTAAAAAAACCTGAAAAAACCATCTGAAACCCGAAAACACGTACAAAAAAATTAGAAAACACAAAATCCTGACAGAGTGCCCATCATGCGACACGTGGCGGCGGTGACGCGCTCTCAGCCCACAAGTGACACTTGAGGGCTCCCAGAAGGGGTATCCCTTGATTAGTTACTCCCATTTTGGGGAATGTTCGGGAAGGTTTCACTTCTGTTTTACTGGGTTCTTTGTTTTATCTTTTCTGCTATTTTCGAAAAAAAAACTTTTTCTATTTTTACAGGATATTCCTTTTTCAATTAATTGTAAAATTCTAGGAATATTTCTTTTTGAAATTCTTTTCACATGTTACAAAACATGTTTGGAATTTCAAAAATGTTTGCATTTTCAAAAATTGCCCACCTTTTCGTAATTTCAGAATTAAATAAGTTCATTTTCAAAAATTCTTCATAATTTCAAATAATATTCGAAATTTCAAAAAGTGTTTCATTTTTTCAAAATAAGTTCCCAAGTAATATTCAACTTTTTTATAATAAATAGTGATATTAAAACCCGAATGGAAAAATTCTACAGTACCCGGTCTACTACAGTATTGCTATAGTCATTTTACTGCAATACATAGCACAGCAACATGGGCCGGCCCAGTCAAGGGGGCCCTGTGGGGCGCCAGTTTGACACGCGGGGTTTAAGTAGGAGGTCCAAAAATGGGTGCCCATGTATCTCGCATTCAGCGAGTCTAGCTTCCGACTCGCGGAAAGGGGGAGCGAGATGGGCCAACCAACGCGTGCGGGAGGCCACTGCCTCTTTTGCTGTTTTTTTACATTTTCTGTTTTTGTTTTTTTGCATTATTTTATACTTTTTTATACTTTAAAATAATCTAATTATATATATTAAAAAAATACTCTACAAACAACATTCGAAAAATATTGAATAAGTATTTGAAAAATATTGAATAAATATAAAAAAATGTTAATCAATCATTCGGAAAATGTGAGCATGTATAGAAAAAATACGGATCACGTATTAGAAAAATGATGAATTTTTTATATATAAAAATGTTAATCAAGCATTTGAAAAAATGTTGAAAAAGTATTTAAAAATGTCGATAAGGCATTTGGGAAATCATAAATGTGTATAGAAAAAATGTTGAGCATGTAATAAAAAATGATGAACAATTTGATCATGTATCTAAAAGTTTTAATCAAGCATTTGAAAAATGTTAATCAAGCATTTGGGGAATGTTAAATGTGTATAGAAAAATGTTGACCATGTAGTAAAAAAAAGTTAATCTTTTTATTTGAAACATTTTAGACATTTCGAAAATGTTGTCCATGTATTTAAAAAATGTGAAACTTGTATTTGAAAAATATTAATCAAGCATTTCAAAAACCTTAAATGTGTGTATAGAAAAAATGTTGACCATGTATTAAAAAGATGTTAATCTTGTAACGGAAAAATGTTAATCAAACATTTCTAAAATCTTTAAAATTTATATGGACATTTTTTTTGACCATGTATTACAAAAATATTAAATTTGTATTGGAAAATTTTTAGACCTGTAATAGAAAAATGTTGTTGACATATATCAAAAAAATATAATGAAAACCAAAAGAACAAAGAAAACCGAAAAAGAAACAAAATAAACCAAAGAAAAAAGAAAATGAAAAATAAAACTGAAAAAACAAAATGCAAAAAGGAATGAAAACGAATGAAAAAATTGAGAAGAAATAAAAGAAAACGAGAGAAAACCAGCTCGGATCGTCTCAAGTAGGACACACCCCTACTACTTATTACTAATGGGACTTGGGCGAAGTGGCTAGCAGCGCCGCGATCTCCATGGAGACCAAGGATCAATCCAAATAGGGATGAAAACGGAGCGGAAAGTATTGTACATGCCTATTCATAAACAGGAGTATAGTTTTCGGAGGGAGTACTATTGTACATGCCGGCTATCAGATTGGCTATAGATGACATGGCAACTCCTTATAGCTGATTGTTGGCTCTATTATTAACCATGCTCTTAGCGCCGTTTTCATTTCAGCATTAAAGTGCATATCTTTAATGGTGGACTCTTCAGAAGCTATAGCCACTTATTTAGCTTTGCTTTTTGCCTGATTTTTTAAAATTAAGTGGACAACTCTTTTCTTCTTAACTAATAAAAATCATGAGACTTTTGTCTTGTTTCAAGAAACAAAAAACACTACGTGCAAATGCAGAGAGAGAAGTGCTAGGTTCATTTGTTAGTTGCGCAGTCGATACTCGCTAGTAGTACTTCTATTTAACATTGCTTTTTTTTTTCTCATGCTGTTGATCTTTCTAAGGTGTAACTGATCCAACTGATTGATCAATCAAAGAGATGTACTATGTACGATGGAGAAATGGACAGACGAACTAAACCCACTGAAGAACATTCAGGGGCTGCTTGATTGATACCTTGAGAGGACAGAACAACACGCAATGCATACTTGCATAGACCAGATACATTGTACTCGCTCCGTAAACTAATATAAAAGCGTTTATAAAATATTAAAATAATGATTTAAACACTCTTATATTAGTTTACAAAGGAGTGCTGGTGAAAGTAACTGATAGGATAATGCCAAAGAAAAAGGAGTAACCGATAGGATAATGTCAAATCAAAAGAAAAAAGGAGTAATTGATAGGGTTTTGTTTGCTCTTGGATTTTTAATCGCTCGATAGGCGACCAAACAAGAAGTGGAAAATTATATGGAGTAGTAAATATACACGGAGAGGGGTGATACTAGTACTAGTTACAGTTTGCTGGTGGGGGTGGTTGTCGTCGTTGCTGCGGCAGCGTACTTCTTGAGGGCGTCGCCGGCGTGGTGCAGGTTGTCCGGCACGGGCAGGTTGCAGAGCAGCGTGACCCTGGACTCGGAGATCTGCGGGCCCTTCTTCCCCTCCTCCGACGGGTCCATCTTCCACAGCTTCACCTCCCACACCTATCCAAATCCAGTTCCATGTCCGATTGAGCAAGCAAGCAAGCTAGAGCAAGGTCGCCAGCCGATCGATGAGGGCGCAGACCTGGGTGGAGCGTCCAAGGTGGACGGGGACGGCGCGCGCGAGGACGACGTCGCCGAGGGCGGCGCTGCGGAAGTGGTTGATGGCGAGGTGCACGCCGGCGACGCGGCGGTAGCCGGACGCCATGTGCGCGCCCATGCTGGCCAGGCCCTCCGACACCAGCGCCGACACGCCGCCGTGCAGCACCTTGAACGGCTGGCAGCAGCGCTCCGTGACCGGGAGCCGGCCGGAGAGCAGCGACGGCGACACCTCCTGCATCTCGAAGCCCACCCCGTGCAGCACCGGGTCCAGCTCCGCCATGTCGATAGCACTACTCGGCTTCTTCGCCGCCATGCCTGCCTCGCTTAATTATTCCCCTCCCCTTCGTGTTCACGGAGAAAAACTATGGTAGCTAGAAGAAGAGCCAGACAGCGAGCCAGAGGCAGAGTCAGCCGTGCAGTGCAATAATTACTGATAACTACTACAAGAGTTCTGAGGCAGTGGTCACCTAATCATCTGTCCGTTTTATTTTTTAATTTTTCATTAGTAGTTGGTCGATCACCTCCAACAACCATGCTACTACAGTACTCCTACTACTATTACCATAGACCAAGTGTTTATCTTAATCCTAATCACCAACAGTTCTTATATCGAAGTGAAATTAGTGGCTGCAGAGTGCAGAGTACTCCCTCCGTAAAGAAAGAAACAGAGGGAGTAGTACATCTGGAGGACACGTTCTAGAAATCAGCCCAGGCACCCCTAAAATAAAATCAGCCCAGGCAGATGGTCCACCCACGAGTCAGCCTGCAGCGCGAGTACTGGTGGAGTGCCGGGTAGGTAGGGAGAAGATGCCCTCGTTTCCTCGAAATTTCCAGGTGTATTTCCTTTTGCTTTGGACAATCTTCCAAAGTGACGTACGGGCGTTCGTTCAGGTCTGATCCGTTAGAAGAGAGGTTAGATTGGCCGAATATAATGGATGTATTATCGAGTCTTGAGCGCGAGATTTGAAGGACAAGACACCTTCTAGAGACAACTGCCTAGAGATAAGATGAAAACAATTTTTATCTAATCCCGGACAATCTCTAAATACCAAATATATCTCTAACATCCCACCCATACCCCCTCCCCGGCGGCGTAGACGTAGCGGTACCGTTGCGGACAACCTGAGTGTTGCGGATGGTCAGACTGAAGAGAATAGCAGCCGATAGGCTAACATCCCCCCACAGTAACAGAGGGGCGTCGTGGACAGTGTCGCATTGCGGATGCGTGGACTGGAGGGCAAGCTAACGAGTTGCTCAAGTGAGGTGATAGTCCTTTGTGCCCATGTTGATGTAGCCGAGAGTGTAGGGGGTGTAGACGTGGTCGGGATAGCCATGCGAAGAATGTCGTGGTCGATGTCGAGTCGGGGCAGAAAATTCAAATACATAACAACCATGACAACCAAAAAAAGGCTGATGTCCATAGCTTTTAGAGCATCTGCAACCGGACCTCTCAAACCGACTCATACGGTCGGGCAGGCCGCCCGGTCACGATTTTCTGACCCAGACGGGCCTCTCAAAGGGCCCTCAAACGCCCCGCCTGACCGGCACCCCCCATATTCAGCCCAAATATGGGGTGGAAATGGGGGCGCCCGGGCACGCCCGCCACGTCGGACCCGGCAGCCCGACCCCATGCCAAATTGCACCATATCCACCCGAAGACCAGCCGGATCCATTTGCTATCTCCTATCTTTTTCCTCCTCCGCGCTGTCCTTCTCGCGCTCCACCGCCGCGCCCACTTCGCAGCCGTTACGAGGCTCTCCGCCGCAAGCTCCGAAAGAACACTCCCGTCGTCGCCGTGGGGGACGTCTTTGCCGGCCCGGATGCCACCGTGGTACGTCCGGCAACTTTCCGCCTCTGCCTTGCGCAGTTGCGCTTGATGTGTTCGACACATTGACCGACCGGAAATATTGTGATTTTGTTAGGTAAATGATGTATTCCGATGCTGTGTCGGACGAGGAGTATGGACCGACGGAGCTTGACCAATTGATTCAAGATGAGTTTTTCGATTCGTCGGATTCAGACGAAGAAGTGGATATGGTCATGCTCGTGAGCATGCAAGAGGAAATGGACCGGCAAGTGGAGCATATTCTCAACTTCAAGGGATCAATCAAAGGAAGAAGAGTGATCAACCGGAACAGGGTATCCGGAGCAAAGCTACTGCTCAGTGACTACTTTGCTCCCACACCTACTTTCCTGAAAGATCCATGGTTTCGTCGTTGTTTTTACATGTGAAAACCATGTTCTACAACTCGACTTTGAGCTTCACTCAGTATGAGCTCGCTCGAATTTTAATATGAGTTAACCTGAGCCAAGGCCAAATTACTCGAACTAGACTCATTTGCAGCCCTACTTGCTGGTACGCGAGAGAGTGACTCGAGGTGCGGGCGTGGCGCGGTGGGTCGGGTGTGAGTGTGGCTTAACCATGTCGGTCGGTTGCGGTGCGGACCAGGTCGGGTGCGACCGTTTCTGTTTGCTGCCATGCAAAAAAGAACACAAAAATAGAGACCAACCTGAACCACTGACGTGGTATTAACAGTCTGAAGAGATACGGGAAAATTAAAATTAAAATAGGAAAATTGTGAGGATGGATTCCTCCAGATATATTCCTAGTGAAAACTCTTTAAACCGAATAAGGCCTTACTTATCGTCAGATATCTCTTTGTGTGAACACGACAGATAGCTCAAACACACAAAGTGTTTATGCAACCCATGTCATTATTGGAATATTAGATTAACAGAGTGAGCGACAGGTGTTACGTGGAGCAAAACAGGGGGTTGAGCTGGACGGTACATGCGAGATATATTGTAGGATGAACATTTATTCCTCATATTATGCTAGGCTAATTCCCGCAAAAGAAATACTCCCTCCGTTCCTAAATATTTGTCTTTCTAGACATTCAAATGGACTACAATATACGGATGTATGTAGACATATTTTAGAATGTAGATTCACTCATTTTACTTTGTATGTAGTCACCTGTTAAAATCTCTAGAAAGACAAATGTTTAGGAACGGAGGGAGTATTATGCTGAGCTAACAGTCTACACAACATCAACTTTCGCGGTAGCAAGGACTCTGAATTGACTAACAAGTGGGATGAAAAGTTGCAGAAATTAGTTTAACTTCTTGCACGGTTAAAAACGAGCAATGACTCAATTCGTCTCTGTCTCTTTGTTTGCAGCAAAAGTTCTTGGGAGCTGTCCTACTGATGTTAGTGAAGCGATAATGTCAGGCACCTGCTTCAAACCATCTGCTTGTGAGTAAACAGAAATCATCATCTGCTCCGAGGAATCACATGGTTGAAGCAGCATTCTAGAGGAAACTGGAGCAACGTTTCCTACAATCTGAATGAGCAATCTATCAAAATTCGTCTTGAACACCGATTCCTCAGATTTCCTCTGAAAATCCTTTGAACCAAATAAGGCATTACTTATCGGCAGATATCGCTTTGTTTGAACACGAAAGATAGCTCAAACACATAACGTGTTATCTAACCCATGTCACTATTTGAATATTAGATTAAAAAGAGTGACGGGCAGGTGTTACATGGAGCAGAACAGGCGGTTGAATTGGACGCTGCAGGCAAGCTCAAGGGGATTCAGAGTGCCAAAGCTACAACTACTACTCGAACTTGCTCTTAGTGAGCGACAGGTGTTACCTGGAGCAGAGCAGGCGGTTGAATTGGAAGCGCAGGCGAGGTCAGAGGGATTCAGAAGTGTGCCATGATGTTTTTTGAGGCTATTGGATGAGATTTGGACATTAGCTCCTGTTCCTTTCCATAGATAATTGTTATAAATAGTTAGTTATGCATCTTAACCAGTGCGGCGATTCGGATGCACCTGGACGTGAACAATAAATTCAAATAAAACAGTAAAACAATTCTGAAAAATCTAGTTATTTTTCGCATGGAAGATGCCCGAACCAATGCGCGATGTGCGCGTAAAAGTCCATGGTGTTTGGACATTCGAGAAGATCGTTGTAAAAAACGAAATCTGGTTGTGAAAAAAACATTGAAAGAGAACATTGTTGGGACCTGATTTTATTTGTTTACCTACAGCTCCTCGAATGGTCAAACACCACCAAAAATTTTGTGCTCCTTGCACACCTGAGCATCTTTGATGCTACTACTTTTAGATTTTTTTGCTATTTATTTTGAATTCTTCATTGGGTGCAGATGAGCCAGGGCTTCGATGCAAATTACTATATCTTCTTAACATATTGGTTACTCCAAAATCCAAACGATTGGTATCTTGTTTGGCGTACACATGAACTTTGAGATGCATTATGTTTGCATGTGGAAAGAAACTTCGAGGAGCGGAGGCAACCAACATACACGACATCCTACTTAATTAATTCATAAAAAATAGTCCAGGGTTTTATCATTTTTCTCCTCAACACTCATTGCGCCACCGGATGTACGAGCCCTTTTATTCTTGGACAGGGAGGCATCGGCACTATTGTTCGACATGAATACATCGGTGAGGACGGTGCTGGACTGTAGGGAAGCCATCAGAATATCCAATCCCTGCAAGGAAATTAGTTGAGCAGATAGATATATATTAACAAAAAGAAATTGAGCATCGACGTCACGCACCTCTTGTTGACCGATCTTGACCGACTTCTCCTCGAGTATGAGCCCCTTCTCTTCTCCGTTGAGTTTGCTGAGCAGCGCCATGACAGAGACGTTTGACATGGGTGTGCTGGTGAGGTCGTCCATGACAGTGTACGTCACCAAGCCCTGCACGAACCCGCCGGCCACGACGGAGCCGCAGCTATGGCAGCCGCGTGGAACTGTCATCGCGAACGCAGGCGGAGCGACAGCCGGGTATTGGGGTCGATACGATACCGATGGCAGCGCCATGCTCCGTGGCACGGACGTCGAGGGTGCCGGGGGAGCCGTGGTCGCCGGCGAAGGGAGGCCTCGGATGGCAGGGCACTGCAGGAGCGTGTACCGGTGCGAGTTGAGGAGCGCGTTCCGCACGGCGCTGCTCTGCATGTACACGAGATTCATCCCTTCGGCGCTGGCGTAGATATTGGCGGCGCCGGCACCATCGCCGGCGGCCCTAAGCAGCTTGGCGACGGTGCCGACTGGCGTCGCGAGGATGCCGAAGAGGAAGTCGACGGCGTCCTTGCCGGCCTCCGCGTACAGCACGCGCTTGGCCTTCGCGTCGATAAGCAGCTTCATGGTGGGTGCGGGCGAGGCCGCGGCTGCGGCATGGTCAGGGGAAGGGGCGACGGCGGAAGACATGCTTGAACTAGTGACTAGGTTACGTTCGCAGGCTCGATCTCTCCGCAGGGCGGTATCACTATGTGATTCGCGTGCGTGCGTGCGGTGGGAAGAACAGAAGAGGTAAGGCAAGAAAAGGTAAGAAACACAGAAAAATTTCTAGGTTACATAATGTCTAGAAACACGCATGAGAAATAGTTGGAGAGGGAGGTTAATTATCCCAATCCGGTCAATCATTAAATCTCCCCCACCCCACCCCCAACACCACCCGCACACCCAACCCCTCTCCCCCTCCCCCCTCTCCTACTTTTTTTTTGAGATAATTAACCTCCCTCTCCAACTACTTGGGGAAGATTTGTGTGAGATCTCACATTGCGTGTGAACTATAAAATCGATTTTTTTTAAAAAAATTACATGCTCAAACGTTCTCAATTTTTTTAGACACATGTCAATATTTGATGCGCAACCTCAAAAGGTCCAAGCTTCTAATTCAACTTACATTAATAGAAACAAAAAAGACAAAATCAAATGTGAATAGTGTCAAAGTACTATTCACCCATAACTGATACTATTCACATTCGAATTTGACTTTTTTTAATCTCTAAATGTACATCGATTTTTGAGCTGATTTTTTTGGAGCTGTAGACATATCTCACATGAATGTTGTCAAATAATTTCAATTTTTTTCGAAATGTCTAAATATGATAATTTTGGTGTCTGATCTCATGATCTCACCTAAGAGTGAGATCTCGTACAACCTAACAAGTCTTTGTTTTCTATCGAACTACTCAAGGAAGAGAACAACTAGTTAGCGAGCGCTCCTTCGAGAGCCTCGTAGCGCTCTCAGCTGCCGCCACGTGCCGCGCTCTGGGCGCTACCTCCGAATTTTGCTTTTTTATTTTTTCGCGCGCGTTTTCGGTTTTTTAAACGGACTTTTCCTAGTTTTTTTTGACTTTTTTGTTTTTTCACCGGTCTTCCTTAGCTTTTGGACCAAAAACATTTTTGCGCGAAAAAACACATTTTTCTTGCTTCCGCGAGGGGCACAACCATGCCTCTCGAAAATGAAAAAAAGGTGTTTCTGTTTTTTCCTTTCACGAGAGGCACGGTTTTGCTTCAGCAAAAGGCATGGCTCGGAAATGAAAAAGAAAAGGCATAGTTGTGCTTTTCGCGAGAGGCACGGCCGTGCCTCTTTCAGAAAGGAAAAAAAATCTGCTCTCAGTTTGTTTTTTTCATCCGGTTTTTCTCGTCTGGTTTTTTTCGTGAAAAAAGTGCGTCAAAACCTATCAACATAGTATATAGTTTTGAGGATATCGGCGCGAGGAATCCAACGATGAAAACGGTTCATGATTTGGACGCACGGTTTAAGAGATAAAACATTTTGACTATACAGATCTATGGAAAAAGGAAAATTTACAGATTGCAACAAGTGGCGCACATGTAGCACGCCACTTGTCACAATCTGGAAAGGTGGGGGTGATCTTTGCAAGGAGTACTCCTCAATTAATGATTTCGCTTAGGAACTCAAGCACGTCTCACCTCGAAGAGGTTCTAAATGGGCCAGCCCATAATCCTGCAGATATACATACATCAGTTTTTTTCTATTTTTTTAATTTTTTTGTTTATATTTTCAAATCTATACCTTTTTTTTATAGTAATACTAAAAGAAGGGAGATTTCTTGGTTTTCCATATGTTATCCCTATATCCGTAGATTTCTTGGTTCTTCTTCCGCCGCCCCTTTATGTCCATTGATTCTGATGGCTGAGATTTAAACGTAGGTCTACACACTACGCACCAGGTAAGTTTATGTCTCTCATCCTGTTCTGTCATACGACTCAAATTCCTATAATGTGAACGGTGCAAACACGTATATTTCTCTCAGTGTGTTCTCTTGATAGGTATAAACTACACGGAGCATCCACAATCGATCCACACGCGCGCGCCGGCACCGATCGGAGGCTATTGCAGGGCCATTGCAAATGGAAGTGACACACCATGGAGGTCGTAATCCACGTGGGCGAACATGGCAGCGTCCACGCGCGAACTGGGGGGTTATCATCAATTGCCCCTGGAGTAGATGGAGGCCGATGCTAGCTATGGAGACGAAAAGTGATGCACCGGTGATTGTGCACTTGATACCTACGCCGGGCTACAGAGGATGGTACATGGTGTGTGCGCTGCCATGCTCGCCCACGTGGATTACGACCTCCATGGTGTGTCACTTCCATTTGCAATGGCCCTGCAATAGCTACTCCAACCTCCTGTCGTACAGATGAATCGGTGGTTGGCTGCTTCTAGGTCCAAGCATCACCTTCATCACCCCCGCCGCGTCATCTAAATCCAGCTCGGCCCGAACGCGAGAGAGGTACTAGGCCTAGCGAGCTCGCTATCCGGGATCATCCTACTGTGCCTCGTCCATCGCCCGAAGAATTATCTCCATTTGAATCGCCCCCTCCTCAGCAGTGGCGGAGCCACCGCCCAGCGACCCTGGGCACTTGCCCGGGCTCGCTGGGTCTTGACAACAGCGATCGCTAGACTAAAAGGGGTAAAACTGTTGGCTAACTTGCTGTTTACCCGGGCAAAAATATTGGGCCTTCGTTTTACAGAGACTCACAGCTCAACTACGCAGCTGCAGCCCAGGGCGAAAAAAAAGAAACAACGCGAGGACGAGGGAATCGATAGCTCCAACTCCTTCCTGTCTCTTCGGTTCGCGAGCGCATCGACTTGGCAAAAAAAGGGGCTGGCAATGGCGGCTGGCCTCGACGCTGAGCCATAGACGGCTAGACGCACGGCCGGCGGGGAGCGGACTCGAGGCTCCCAGGCAGTCTACTGATCCGGTCGTCCAATCGGCCCCTCCTTCCTCTCTTCCGGCTTCGGCTACAGCTTCGGTAAGAAATCTCTGTCGAAATTAGGGCTAGGATTCCTCATCTCTGCAAGTCTGAACTCTGAATAATTGATCGTGGCAAGGCGTTGATCATTTGATGCGAGGTACTATTCGAGGTACATACACACTGACCCCACTAATTATATATATGCAGCGTATGCTACAAGAATTCAAGGTCGGGGTCGGGGGTTAGGGCTTAAATTTGGGAGAAAATCATTGGGGTGATCATGAATTCATGATTAGAGAAAAAACGTAAGAACTTGTTTTTTTTTTTGAGATTCAACTTGTAGTTGTAGTTGATGCAAGTGTAGTTGATACAAAATTGATGCACGTAGTTCTGTACTACGCAAAATATAGATGCAAGTAGTTATGTACTATGCAAAATTGTAGCTCATTTTCTTACTTGTGTTGTGTAGCAACTAACTTCATTTTCTTATTTGATATTTCCATTGGTATACAAACGTATTGAGTTGGGATTGATATTTCCGGTGCCCACGGCATCTGTTGAGAGAGCTTTTTAAGCAATGAAGATTATCAAGAATAAAGTGCGTACCGCGGTCAATAATGAATGGCTCAATGACATGATGATATGTTACACCGAGCGGGAGTTATTCAAGTCAGTTGATGATAAGGATGTTATTCGAACATTTACTGCAATGATGACTCAAAAAGGGCATTTGCCTTGTGATTTTGTTTAGTTCACCGTTGGTATATATGTTCCATCTGACCATCTCTATTACTGCAAGTTTTCTATTTTAACATATCCACATCTCACAACTTGATTTCTTTCAATTACAAATCCATTATTTATCTTGTAGTGTCTTCTAGGACTTTGGCAACATGGCAAGTTTGCCTCTATGAAAGACTGGTTATATGTCTTTCTTTTGGCAGAAATGAACAACGAGAGATGCTTTTGACCGTGGTGAAAGAAATTTCGCAATGACATTCAGTGACATCTGGTATGGGTAGATTTACTTTTGTTGGTAACATGGGAGTTTGCCTCTATACAAGTCTAGTTATATATCTTGTGCTGTCAAGTCTCAACTTTATTTGGTCTGTGAAAGGGATATTGATATATTATATATAGTTCACTTTAAAATTAGATTTTGTGTGATTATTATGTGTATGTTTTCACTTGATTATGAATGTGAATTATCATTCATAAGTTTGGTGCTATATTATATGTTGTGTATTCGAATACCCGGATTTTGATTTCTAGATTATACACTTATGCTCAATTTGCCCAGGCTCCACAAAAGTCCTGGCTCCGCCACTGTTCCTCAGGAATAATTTGTTGCAGCTCCGCCTTCGAAGCATCTAAGGTTGTCAGAATCGTGATTCTGAATAGGATCGGAGCTCCGATGATAGGATCGCAAATCATAGAATCTTCACTATCAGGATCGTAGAAACGTATATTCTGTAAACCAAAATCGTAGAATCACTGGGGTTAGTTTGGATCATAAATTTGTAGAAACGTACAACAGAATTGTGATTATGACAACCTTGGTTGCATCCAATGTCACGCCCACCGCCGCCTTGATTAAATACTTCATGCTCGGAAACCAGGATCAGATATCCTTGCACTTCGCCAAATTGACTACATCGCCTCTCGCAAACTCCAACACTGCTCGCTTCCATCCATGTTTCCAACTGTGTGATGGATGCAAGAGTGATGAATGCGAGAGGGTTGAGCAGAGTGGTGATTGCCAGTGGTCATTTGACCGAAACATGGTGCTTCCTGGCTCCTTCCTCTTTGGCTAGCGGCAAAGCACTCTTTGGCCTTAAGATTCACACATTTCACATCCAAACTTCGCTCGTTGTTGTGTGTTCTATGTGATTGGAACCGGTTCAATGCAATTTGTGTGATTGAAACTGGATCCAGTGAAACCGACTGAAACTAAATCAATTGAAACTGACCGAATTCAGTGAAACTGAGTGGTGTCTGCCAGTGACTGAAACTGAATTTTGGTTAATTCAGAGAAAAACACAAGGTTAATTTAGGAAAAAAATTATATTGAAATTTGTGTATACAACATTTGAATATAAAAGTCATGCCCATGTACAAAAATGCAGTCTCTGTTGTCAAAAATTAAGTTTGAAATTTTAAAAAAATCCAGTATACACTAAATTGACATTGCAATCACAAATATGACATCATCATCACTATAATTCACATTGACATTGCCACATGCAGTTCACAAAAGCCACTACATTACAACATGCACATGGCTGACTACAACAGGATTGCCATATACCTAAATTGCTGTTACAACCCAAAATCCACCTTACTTCATCACTATCACAACACAAAAATCCACCTTAATTACTAAGCAGAACGGGGCAATTATCATTGCAACACTGCTTCGTTTCCTAGTAGCCACACATGCGTGCAACTATCACATAAACATCAACATCATAAACATGATGAAAATCTCCAGCTTCTTGTTCACCTTCCTCGGCTCCATCTTCATCTTGCGAATCTCCTCCCCCATGCCATCTTCATTATCTGTCAGCGGTATCACACCAACAACATTCAAAGCATTGGAGGAGATGTATGCAACGCTAGACGAGCTCCTCCACCTCCTCACGCTACACTAGCCTATGGAGGCACTGGAAGAGATATACCAACACCTTGCAAGAAATCGGTTTTTGCTCATCACCGGGATACTGAACAAGGCGTCATGAATACACTAGAATGAAGAGAGCATGTAGTTATGCCTTGGGAACATACCATGAATTTCCACCTGGATGCCTCTGCTTCCCACCTGTAGCTGACCATCGCCTGAACTGACTGTTCGCCCTCCTCAGCCTCAGCTTCGTAGGCAACTTGGTCCTTCTCGTTTTCTTCACTCATTATTCCCTCGGCAGCTGTGAGGCAACGGAACAACCATAGTGTGCTTCCTTGTATAGCTTCAGCCGCCGCCGCTTCCTCTGATGCACTAGTAGAAAACAGGGCTTTGGTCCAGGCCTGAAGAGGGCAACTAATGGGAGCATTAGTCCCAATTCGTGAGGTCAGGGGGGCGGCCGGGCCTCAGGGGCCAATGGTCCCGATTCGTCTGACCCCTTTGGTCCCGGTTCCAGACACGAACCGAGACCAATGGGCCTTGCTCCTGGCTTACAAGCTTTAGTCCCAGTTGGTGTCTGGAACCGGGACCAAATAGAGGCCTATATATACCCTGCCCGCGAGCAGAGCAGTGCACTGCTATGTTTTTTTGGCCAGCCATGGGAGAGCTTTGTGGTGCTCTAGCTTGCCTCCTATGCACATGAGGTGTTCGATGAAATACCCGAGCCACACTTTATAAGCTTTCTCCTCTATAAGCTCCTTGTCCAAACTCCATTTTCCTCAAGATTTCTCTAGGTTTGGCGATCCATCCTGTCCCGTCCCCATCCTCACCGTCGTCGATCACCCGCGCCGATCTCGTCACTAGCACAACCGTCGTGAGCCTCTTGTTCTTATCTTCTTTCTAAAAGAAAAAATTCTTACTTGTATGATTTAGATTGCTACTTTTATAATTTTCTTACTTTTATTATTGTTTGTTATTATATAGTGTGATGGTTTTGATATCTGCCCCCGTCGGCCCTCGTCCTATCTATGATTTCGATGTGGTATACACTATCTTTTATAACTATTTCTTTCATTTAGTGTTTATGACAATTATGCCGACCAACGTGACATAGATATTTTATCTAGGAGGTATGTGAACCTGAAATTGCAACTGACCCTCTTGCCGAGAGGTTAAATTTAGTGCTTCTTCGGACGAGGAGTATGGACCGACGGAGCTTGACCAAATGATTCAAGATAAGTTCTTCTATTCGTCGGATTTGGACAAAGAAGTGGACATGATAATGCTCATGAGCATGCAAGAGGAAATGGACCGACAAGTGGAGTATATTCTCAACTTCAAAGGCCAATCAAAGGGAGAAGAGTGATCAACTGAAACAGGGTGTCCGGAGTAAAGCTGCTGCACAATGACTACTTTGCTCCTACACCTGCTTTCCCCGAAGATCCATGGTTTCATCGCCGTTTTCGCATGTGGAAACCAGTGTTTCAGCGCATTATGGAGGGAATGGACACACATGACGACTACATCAAACTCAGAAAGGATTTATGCGGCCAACTCTCTTTCTAGGCTAAGCAGAAGTGCACGGCTGCTCAGAGGATGCTTGCACTTGGTACTGCCACAGACGTTGTTGGTGAGATGGTCAGGATGTTGGGGAACGTTGTATGGAAAACAAAAGATATCTACACTCACACAAGATCTATCCATGGAGATGCATAGAAACGAGAGGGGAGATTGTGTCTATGTACCCATGGAGATGCATGCAAATGTCTACACTCAGGATGTTGCGCCTACACCAATTGAAGTGGAAGCTGATGATAGTGATCATGAAACTTCGGATCAAGTCACTACCAAACCTCGTAGGTCGACAAGGACGCGTACTGCTTCAGAGTGGTGCGGTAATCCTGTCTTGAAGGTCAAGTTACTAGACAACAATGAACCTACGAGCTATGGAGAAGCGATGGTGGGCCCGGATTCCAATGAATGGCTCAAGGCCATAAAATCCGAGAGAGGATCCATGTATGAAACCAAAGTATAGACTTTGGAAGAACTACCTGATGGTCGTAAGGCTGTTGGGTACAGATGGATTTTGAAAGGAAGACGGACAATGATGGTAAGTATCACCATTAAGAAAGCTCGATTTGTCATTAAGATGTTTTCCGACAAGTTCAAGGAGTTGACTATGATGAGACTTTCTCACTCGTAGCGATGCTAAGAGTCTATTGAAATGATATTAGCAGTTCCTACATTATTTATGAAATCTTGCAGATAGGATGTCAAAACATTGTTTCCTCAACGATTTTCTTGAGGAAAGGTTGTATGTGATACAACCAGAAGGTTTTGTCAATCCTAAAAGATGCTAACAAGTATGCAAAGCTCTAGCAATCCTTCTAAGGACTGGAGTAAGCATCTCGGAGTTGGAATATATGCTTTGATGAGATGATCAAAGATTTTGGGTTTATACGAAGTTTATTGGAAACTTGTATTTCCAAAGAAGTGAGTGGGAGCACTATAGCATTTCTGATGAGTATATGTTGTTGACATATTGTTGATCGGAAATGATGTAGAATTTCTGGAAAGCATATAGGGTTATTTGAAAAGTGTTTTTCAATGGAAAACCTGGATTAAGATACTTGAACATTGAGCATCAAGATCTATAAGGATAGATCAAAAATCGCTTGATAGTACTTTCAAATGAATACGCACCGTGACAAGATTTTGAAGGAGTTCAAAATAGAATGGCAAAGAAGGATTTCTTGGCTGTGTTATAAGGTGTGAGTATTGAGTAAGACTCAAGACCTGACCACGGCTGAAGAGAGAGAAAGGACGAAGGTCGTCCCCTATGCTTTAGACATAGGCTCTACAGTATGCTATGCTGTGTACTGCACCTGAAGTGTGCCTTGCCATGAGTCAGTCAAGGGGTACAAGAGTGATCCAGAAATGGATCACAGGACAGCGGTCAAAGTTATCCTCAGTGACTAGTGGACTAAGGAATTTTTCTCGATTATGGAGGTGGTAAAATAGTTCGTCGTAAAGGGTTACGTCGATGCAAACTTTGACACTAATCTGGATGACTCTGAATAGTAAGCCAGATTCATATAGTAGAACAATTATTTGGAATAGTTCCAAATAGTGCGTGGTAGCTGCATCTACAAGATGACATAGAGATTTGTAAAGCACACATGGATCTGAAAGGTTCAGACCATTGACTAATAACCTCTCTCACAAGCGAGATATGATCAAACCCCATGGGTGTTGGATTCATTACGATCACATAGTGATGTGAACTAGATTATTGACTCTAGTGCAAGTGGGAGACTGTTGGAAATATGCCCTAGAGGCAATAATAAAATGGTTATTATTATATTTCCTTGTTCATGATAATTGTCTATTGTTCATGCTATAATTGTATTAACTGGGAACCGTAATACATGTGTGAATACATAGACCACAACATGTCCCTAGTGAGCCTCTAGTTGACTAGCTCGTTGATCAATAGATGGTTATGGTTTCCTAACCATGGACATTGGATGTCATTGATAACGGGATCACATCATTAGGAGAATGATGTGATGGACAAGACCCAATCCTAAGCATAGCACAAGATCGTGTAGTTCGTTTGCTAAAAGCTTTTCTAAGGTCAAGTATCATTTCCTTAGACCATGAGATTGTGCAACTCCCAGATACCATAGGAATGCTTTGGGTGTGCCAAACGTCACAATGTAACTGGGTGGCTATAAAGGTGCACTACGGGTATCTCCGAAAGTGTCTGTTGGGTTGGCACGAATCGAGACTGGGATTTGTCACTCCGTGTGACGGAGAGGTATCTCTGGGCCCACTCGGTAATGCATCATCATATTGGGCTCAATGTGACTAAGTAGTTAGTCACGAGATCATGCATTACGAAACGAGTAAAGTGACTTGCCGGTAACGAGATTGAACGAGGTATTGGGATACCGACCATCGAATCTCGGCCAAGTAACGTACCGATTGACAAAGGGAATTGTATACGGGATTGCTTGAATCCTTGACATCGTGGTTCATCCGATGAGATCATCGTGGAACATGTGGGGGCCAACATGGGTATCTAGATCCCGCTATTGGTTATTGGCCAGAGAGCTGTCCCGGTCATGTCTGCATGATTCCCGAACCCGTAGGGTCTACACACTTAAGGTTCAGTGACGCTAGAGTTGTTATGGGAACTAGTGTGCAGTTACCGAATGTTGTTCGGAGTCCCGGATGAGATCCCGTACGTCACTAGGAGTTCTGGAATGGTCTGGAGGTAAAGATTTATATATGGGAAGTCCTATTTTGGCCACCAAAAAATGTTCGGGATTTTTCGGTATTGTACCGGGAAGGATCTAGAAGGTTCCGGAGTGGGGCCCACCTGCATGGGAGACCCACATGAACGTGGGTAGTGGGGGCAAGGCCCCATACCCCTGGTCAAGGCGCACCAAGACCCCCCTTAGAAGGAATAAGATCATATCCCGAAGGGATAAGATCAAGATCCCTAAAAAAAAGGGGATAACAAACGGTGGGGAAGGAAATGATGGGATTTCTTTCCTCCCACCTTTGCCAATGCCCCAAGGGACTTGGAGGGCAAGAAACCAGCCCCCTCCACCCCTATATATAGTGGGGAGGCGCATGTGAGCTTCACCCTTCCCCTGGCGCAGCCCTCTCCCTCCCCAACACCTCCTCCGTAGTAGTAGTGCTTGGCGAAGCTCTGTCGGAGAACTGCAAGCGCCACCGACACGTCGTCGTGCTGCTGGAGCTCTCCCTCAACTTCTTCTCTCCCCTTGCTGGATCAAGAAGGAGGAGACGTCCCCGGGCTGTACGTGTGTTGAACGCGGAGGCACCGTTGTTCGGTGCTTAGATCGGATTCAGCCGCGATCTGAATCGCTTAGTGAACGACTCCACCGACCGCGTTCTTGCAACGCTTCCACATCGCGATCTTCAAGGGTATGAAGATGCACTCCCCTCTCTCTCGTTTCTAGTTACTCCATAGATTGATCTTGGTGATGCGTAGAAAATTTTGAATTTCTGCTACGTTCCCCAACAGTGGTATCAGAGCCAAGTCTATTGCATAGATTCTATGCACGAGTAGAACACAAGTAGTTGTGGGCATTGGTTTGTTCAATTTGCTTACCGTTACTAATCCTATCTTGATTCGACGGCATCGTGGGATGAAGCGTCCCGGACCGACCTTACACGTACGCTTACGTGAGACAGGTTCCACCGACTGACATGCACTTGTTGCATAAAGGTGGCTAGCGGGTGCCAGTCTCTCCCACTTTAGTCGGATCGGATTCGATGAAAAGGGTCCTTATGAAGGGTAAATAGCAATTGGCATATCACCGTTGTGGCTTTTGCGTAGGTAAGACACGTTCTTACTAGAAACCCATAGCAGCCACGTAAAACATGCAACAACAATTAGAGGACGTCTAACATGTTTTTGCAGGGTATGCTATGTGATGTGATATGGCCAAAAGAATGTGATGAATGATATATGTGATGTATGAGATTGATCATGTTCTTGTAATAGGAATCACGACTTGCATGTCGATGAGTATGACAACCGGCAGGAGCCATAGGAGTTGTCTTAATTTATTGTATGACCTGCGTGTCATTGAAAACGCCATGTAATTACTTTACTTTATTGCTAAACTGTTAGCCATAGTAGTAGAAGTAATAGTTGGCGAGACAACTTCATGAAGACACGATGATGGAGATCATGATGATGGAGATCATGGTGTCATGCCGGTGACGAAGGTGATCATGTCGTGCCTCAAGATGGAGATCAAAGGCGCAAGATGATATTGGCCATATCATGTCACTTTATGATTTGCATGTGAAGTTTGTCATGTTTACATCTTATTTGCTTAGAACGACGGTAGCATAAATAAGATGATCCCTCATTAAAATTTCAAGAAAGTGTCCCCCCTAACTGTGCACCGTTGCGAAAGTTTGCTGTTTCGAAGCATCACGTGATGATCAGGTGTGATAGATTCTAACATTCACATACAACGGGTGTAAGCCAAATTTACACACGCAAAACACTTAGGTTGACTTGACGAGCCTAGCATGTACAGACATGGCCTCAGAACACCAGAGACCGAAAGGTCGAACATGAGTCGTATAGTAGATACGATCAACATGGAGATGTTCACCGATGATGACTAGTCCGTCTCACGTGATGATCGGACACGGCCTAGTTGACTCAGATCATGTATCACTTAGATGACTAGAGGGATGTCTATCTGAGTGGGAGTTCATTAGATGAACTTAATTATCATGAACATAGTCAAAAGGACTTTGCAAATTATGTCGTAGCTTGTGCTTTAGTTCTACTGTTTAAGATATGTTCCTAGAGAAAATTTTTAGTTGAAAGTTGATAGTAGCAACTATGCGGACTGGGTCTGTATACTGAGGATTGTCCTCATTGCTGCACAGAAGGCTTATGTCCTTAATGCACCGCTCGGTGTGCTGAACCTCGAGCGTCGGTTGTGGATGTTGCGAACATCTGACATACACGTTTTGATGACTATGTGATAGTTCAATGCGTAATGTTAAACGGTTTAGAATTGAGGCAGCAAAGACATTTTTTGAAACATCGCAGAACATATGATATGTTCCAAGAGCTGAAATTAGGATTTCAGGCTCGTGCCCACGTCAAGAGGTATGAGACCTCCGACAAGTTTCTTAACCTGCAAACTAAGGGAGAAAAGCTCAATCATTGAGCATGTGTTCAGATTGTCTGAGTACTACAATCACTTGAATTGAGTGGGAGTTAATCTTCCATATGAGATAGTGATGGTTCTCCATAGTCACTGCCACCAAGCTATTATAGCTTCGTGATGAACTATAACATATCAGGGATAGACATGATGATCCTTGAGCAATTCACGATGTTTGACACCGCGAAAGTAGAAATCGAGTAGGAGCATCAATTGTTGATGGTTAGTAAAACCACTAGTTTCAGGAAGGGCAGGGGCAAGAAGGGATACTTCATGAGACGACAAATCAGTTGCTGCTCTAGTGAAGAAACCCAGGGTTGAACCCAAACCCGAGACTAAGTGCTTCTGTAATGAGGGAATGGTCACTGAAGCAGAACTACCCTAGATACTTGGTAGATGAGAAGGCTGGCAACGTTGACAGAAGTATATTGGATATACATTGTATTAAATGTGTACTTTACTAGTACTCCTAGTAGCACTAGGGTATTAAGATACCGGTTTCGGTTGCTAAGTGTTAGTAACTCAAAATAAAAGAGCTACGGAATAAACGGAGACTAGCTAAAGGTGAGATGACGATGTGTGTTGGAAGTGTTTCCAAGGTTGATGTGATCAAGCATCGCCTGCTCCCTCTACCATCGAGATTGGTGTTAAACCTAAATAATTGTTATTTGGTGTTTGCGTTGAGCATAAACAGATTGGATTATGTTTATCGCAATACGGTTATTCATTTAAGGAGAATAATGGTTACTCTGTTTATTTGAATAATACCTTCAACGGTCTTGCACCTAAAATGAATGGTTTATTGAATCTCGATCGTAGTGATACACATGTTCGTGCCAAAAGATATAAGATAGTAATGATAGTACCACATACTTGTGGCACTGCCACTTAAGTCATATTGGTATAAAACGCATGAAGAAGCTCCATATTGATGGATCTTTGGACTCACTTGTTTTTGAAAAGATTGAGACATGTGAACCACGTCTATTGGTATATACGCATGAAGAAACTCCATGCAGATGGATCGTTTGGACTCACTTGTTTTTGAATCACTTGAGACATGCAAATCATACCACATGGGCAAGATGACTGAAAGGCCTCGTTTTCAGTGAGATGGAACAAGAGAGCAACTTGTTGGAAGTAATACATTTGATGTGTGCAATCCAATGAGTGCTGAGGCACGCAGTGAATATCATTATGCTCTTACTTCACAGATGATTTGAGTAGATTCTTAGTATATTTACTTGATGAAACACAAATCTGAATTATTGAAAGGTTCTAGTAATTTCAGAGTGAAGTTGAAGATAGTCGTGACAAGAGGATAAAATGTCTATGATATGATCATAGAGATAAATATCTGAGTTACGATTTTGGCACACAATTAAGACATTGTGGAAATTGTTTCACAACTAATACCGCCTGGAACACCATAGTGTGATGGTGTGTCCGAACATCGTAACTGCACCCTATTGGATATGGTGCATACCATGATGTCTCTTATCGAATTAACACTATCGTTTATGGGTTAGGCATTAGACACAACCACATTCACTTTAATAGGGCACCACACAATTCCATTAAGATGACACTGTATGAACTATGGTTTAGAGAAACCTAAGCTGCCATTTCTTATAAAGTTTGGGGCTGCGACGCTTATGTGAAAAAGTTTCAGGCTGATAAGCTCGAACCCAAAGCGGATAAATGCATCTTCATAGGACACCCAAAAATAGTCGGGTATACCTCCTGTCTCAGATCCGGAAGCAAAAGGGATTGTTTCTAGAATCGGGTCCTTTCTCGAGGAAAAGTTTCTCTCGAAAGAATTGAGTGGGAGGATGGTGGAGACTTGATGAGGTTATTGAATTGTCACTTCAACTAGTGTGTAGCAGGGCAAAGGAAGTTGTTCTTGTGGCGCCTACACCAGTTGAAGTGGAAGCTGATGATAGTGATCATGAAACTTCGGATCAAGTCACTACCAAACCTCGTAGGTCGACAAGGACGCGTACTGCTTCAGAGTGGTGCGGTAATCCTGTCTTGAAGGTCATGTTGCTAGACAACAATGAACCTACGAGCTATGGAGAAGCGATGGTGGGCCCAGATTCCGACGAATGGCTTGAGGCCATAAAATCCGAGAGAGGATCCATGTATGAAACCAAAGTATAGACTTTGGAAGAACTACTTGATGGTCGTAAGGCTGTTGGGTACAGATGGATTTTAAAAGGAAGACACACAATGATGGTAAATATCACCATTAAGAAAGCTCGATTTGTCATTAAGATGTTTTCCGACAAGTTCAAGGAGTTGACTATGATGAGACTTTCTCACTCGTAGCGATGCTAAGAGTCTGTTGAAATTATATTAGCAGTTCCTGCATTATTTATGAAATCTTGCAGATAGGATGTCAAAACATTGTTTCCTCAATGATTTTCTTGAGGAAAGGTTTTATGTGATACAACCAGAAGGTTTTGTCAATCCTAAAAGATGGTAACAAGTATGCAAAGCTCTAGCAATCCTTCTAAGGACTGGAGTAAGCATCTCAGAGTTGGAATATATGCTTTGATGAGATGATCAAAGATTTTGGGTTTATACGAAGTTTATTGGAAACTTGTATTTCCAAAGAAGTGAGTAGGAGCACTATAGCATTTCTGATGATTATATGTTGTTGACATATTATTGATCGGAAATGATGTAGAATTTTTGGAAAGCATATAGGGTTATTTGAAAAGTGTTTTTCAATGGAAAACCTGGATTAAGATACTTGAACATTGAGCATCAAGACCTATAAGGATAGATCAAAAATCGCTTGATAGTACTTTCAAATGAATACGCACCGTGACAAGATTTTGAAGGAGTTCAAAATAGATCGGCAAAGAAGGATTTCTTGGCTGTGTTATAAGGTGTGAGTATTGAGTAAGACTCAAGACCTGACCACGTCTGAAGAGAGAGAAAGGACGAAGGTTGTCCCCTATGCTTTATACATAGGCTCTATAGTATGCTATGCTGTGTACTGCACCTAAAGTGTGCCTTGCGATGAGTCAGTCAAGGGGTACAAGAGTGATCCAGAAATGGATCACAGGACATCGGTCAAAGTTATCCTCAGTGACTAGTGGACTATGGAATTTTTCTCGATTATGGAGGTGGTAAAATAGTTCGTCGTAAAGGGTTACGTCGATGCAAACTTTGACACTAATCTGGATGACTCTGAATAGTAAGCCAGATTCATATAGTAGAACAGTTATTTGGAATAGTTCCAAATAGTGCGTGGTAGCTGCATCTACAAGATAACGCAGAGATTTGTAAAGCACACATGGATCTGAAAGGTTCAGACCCATTGACTAATAACCTCTCTCACAAGCGAGATATGATCAAACCCCATGGGTGTTGGATTCATTATGATCACATAGTGATGTGAACTAGATTATTGACTCTAGTGCAAGTGGGAGACTGTTGGAAATATGCCCTAGAGGCAATAATAAAATGGTTATTATTATATTTCCTTGTTCATGATAATTGTCTATTGTTCATGCTATAATTGTATTAACTGGAAACCGTAATACATGTGTGAATACATAGACCACAACATGTCCCTAGTGAGCCTCTAGTTGACTAGCTCGTTGATCAATAGATGGTTATGGTTTCCTGACCATGGACATTGGATGTCATTGATAATGGGATCACATCATTAGGAGAATGATGTGATGGACAAGAACCAATCCTAAGCATAGCACAAGATCGTGTAGTTCGTTTGCTAAAAGCTTTTCTAACGTCAATTATCATTTCCTTAGACCATGAGATTGTGCAACTCCCGGATACCGTTGGAATGCTTTGGGTGTGCCAAACGTCACAACGTAACTGGGTGGCTATAAAGGTGCACTACGGGTATCTCCGAAAGTGTCTGTTGGGTTGGCACGAATCGAGACTGGGATTTGTCACTCCGTGTGACGGAGAGGTGTCTCTAGGCCCACTCGGTAATGCATCATCATAATGAGCTCAATGTGACTAAGTAGTTAGTCACGGGATCATGCATTACGAAACGAGTAGAGTGACTTGCCGGTAACGAGATTGAACGAGGTATTGGGATACCGACGATCGAATCTCGGGCAAGTAACATACCGATTGACAAAGGGAATTGTATACGGGATTGCTTGAATCCTTGACATCGTGGTTCATCCGATGAGATCATCGTGGAACATGTGGGAGCCAACATGGGTATCCAGATCCCGCTGTTGGTTATTGGCCAGAGAGCTGTCTCGGTCATGTCTGCATGATTCCTGAACTCGTAGGGTCTACACACTTAAGGTTCAGTGACGCTAGAGTTGTTATGGGAATTAGTGTGCAGTTACCGAATGTTGTTCGGAGTCCCGGATGAGATCCCAGACGTCATGAGGAGTTCCGGAATGGTCCGGTGGTAAATATTTATATATGGGAAGTCCTATTTTGGCCACCGGAAAATGTTCGGGATTTTTCGGTATTGTACCGGGAAGGTTCTAGAAGGTTCTGGAGTGGGGCCCACCTGCATGGGGGGACCCACATGAACGTGGGTAGTGGGGGCAAGGCCCCACATCCCTGGTCAAGGCGCACCAAGATCCCCCTTAGAAGGAATAAGATCATATCCCGAAGGGATAAGATCAAGATCCCTAAAAAAAGGGGATAACAATCGCTGGGGAAGGAAATGATGGGATTTCTTTTCTCCCACCTTTGCCAACGCCCCAGTGGACTTGGAGGGCAAGAAACCAGCCCCCTCCACCCCTATATATAGTGGGAAGGCGCATGGGAGCTTCACCCTTCCCCTGGCGCAGCCCTCTCCCTCCCCAACACCTCCTCCTCCGTAGTAGTGCTTGGCGAAGCTCTGCCGGAGAACTGCAAGCTCCACCACCACGCCGTCGTGCTGCCGGAGCTCTCCCTCAACTTCTCCTCTCCCCTTGCTAGATCGAGAAGGAGGAGACGTCCCCGAGATGTACGTGTGTTGAACGCGGAGGCACCGTTGTTCGGTGCTTAGATCGAATTTGGCCGCGATCTGAGTCGCTTAGTGAACGACTCCACCGACCGCGTTCTTGCAACGCTTCCGCATCGTGATCTTCAAGGGTATGAAGATGCACTCCCCTCTCTCTCGTGGCTAGTTACTCCATAGATTGATCTTGGTGATGCGTAGAAAATTTTGAATTTCTGCTATGTTCCCCAACAGGAACCCCTTCCGGTGATCCGATGACTACCCGGTGCACTCCGAAACTCTTCCGGTGTCTGAATATCATGGTCCTATATATCAATCTTTGCCTCCAAACCATTCTGGAGCTCCTCGTCATGTCCGTGATCTCATCAGGGACTCCAAACAACATTCGATCACTATGGTGGTTTTGTCACGACAGATGTCCTAGTGAGAGGACTTGTCTTGATGCCATCACAACTAGGTAGTAGCTTGAACGAGGTTGGTCGTAATCGTGAGACGTGAGGTTTTACCCATGTTCGTCCCCTCACGGTGGAGGTAAACGCCTACATCCTGCTTCATTGATATTGATGACCATGATGCTCACGATTACAAGGGTGCTCTTTGGCTACCTCTCCCTCAAGAGCTATTGACTTGTCTGTCTTAACTTGTCTATTGAGACCTATCTATTCAGACGTCTAAAAAAACTTGACCCTCTTGGTTCACCCCGCCCCTCCTTATATAAGTTGAAGGGGCGGGTTACAAGTAGAGTCCGAGTCGGTTTAACACTTAAACTATTATGACTTCTCATCGTGGGCTTCTTAACGTCTTGGGCTTCTCTCCGTGGGCTTCTTAACGTCTTGGCCTTCTTAACCCCAAGAGACTCATCTCTGTGACTCCATGTATCTGTCAGGTCACAATCTGTCTACCGGGTTATAATTGTCTGCCAGGTAATAACTGTCTGCCGGGTCATAACTGTCTGTCGGGTCATAACTGTCTGTCGGGTCATAATCTGCCAGTTTACAATCCGCCGACTTACAATATGTCGGGTCACAATCCATCGGCTTACAATCTGTCGGGTCACACCTATTGGGTCTCACCTGCCAGGTCTCAACCGCCTAGTCTCACCCATCGGGTCTCACATGCCGGGTTACACCTGCCGGGTTAGGATCTGAGATGACTTAACATGTCTGCTTAAATCCAGAGATGACTTAACGTCAGGGTGACTTAAACCCAGAAATGACTTAAGCCTTAGGGCGGCTTGTCCTGCTGAGTTGGGTCTTGGTCGTGGGGAATATCCCCAATAGTCACCAAATCATATAACTCATATAACACTATATCGTCAATGGACGTTAAGCATGCAGACCCTACAGGTTCGAGAACTATGTAGACATGACCGAGACACCTCTCCGGTCAATAACCAATAGTAGAACCTGGATGCCCATATTGGTTCCTACATATTCTACGAAGATCATTATCGGTCGAACCAAAATGACAACATACGCAATTCCCTTTGTCTATCAGTATGTTACTTGCCCGAGACTCGATCGTCCGTCTCTTCATACCTAGTTCAATCTCGTTGCCGAAAAGTCTCTTTACTCGTTCCGTAATACATCATCTTGTAACTAACTCCTTAGTCATTTGCGTGCAAGCTTATTATGTGTATTATCGAGAGGGCCCAAAGGTGTATTACCGAGAGGGCCCAGAGATACCTCCCCGATACTCAGAGTGAAAAATCCCAATGTCAATCCATGCCAACTCAACAAACACCTTCGGAGATAACTATAGAGCATCTTTATGATCACCCAGTTATGTTGTGACGTTTGATAGCACACAAGGTATTCCTCCGGTATTCGGGAGTTGCATATGATCTCATGGTTGAAGGAACATGTATTTGACATTCAAGAAAGCAGTAGCAATAAACTGAACAATCATATGCTAAGCAATTTGGGGAAGGCTAGAAATCAAGGTTGAAATGGTTGGAATGAAATCTCTTGATCTCACACTCGTACAACGAGCTACTATACAAATGATTTTTAACCCCTTTCTGCGATGGCATTTTAAACCGCCGCCTGGCGAGTGTGAGCGATAGGGGGGTCCTTCCCACACGACCCAGAAACTGTTGGGAATAGGGAGCCATGATGCATACAGTTGTCCTTATAAAACTGTTTCGAATATCCCAAATGCTCCATCCTTGCTACTTGTTTGTGCTTGCATTGCCATCGCAGTCGGTATTCTGTGGTACTATGTTTACGATGCGCGACCCATCACAAAAAGTTCACGATTATAGGACATGTACGATAAGCAGACAATCACACACATTTACTTTTCCTCGACTCGACTGTATGCGATTCGATGTAAGAGTGCATACAGTTGTCCCTATAAAACTGCATGCGAAGCCTGAATATATCCCACACAATTCATATGTCGTACCCGCGTCGGATGAAGACCTATCGCACAAGTTCTTCTATGAGCAAACGTTTGCGATGCGCACGAGTAACAGTCCATAATTGCCAAGTGTGTGTGATAAAGTGACTTTCACAAACATTTAATAAGAAGGAACTGCGTCCGATACTGTTGTCAGTCTCACACATATTTTCTTGGCTGATCATGTGTGCAGTAGAGATTGATCGCACATACGTAGTGGATCCGAGAACGTGTCTAATCTCCATGTTTATCGCAGACATTTTACATTTGCAAACCGTGTGCATTGTAATCCCTAATTTAATTCCTAATTTAATCCCTACATTTAAAAATTATAGATTTTGAATTCGAAAGTAGGCAATCATTTATTTCATATCGAACCATGTTTATTACAAATATAGATTCAAGCACGAATGCATAATTCGATGCACCGGTACATATACTGAAGAACTACAGAAGCATCAAGTAAAGAATGAATGAACCACAGCTGTACTAAAGACTGTAAAGAAAGAGGCAAAAGACATTCTGGTTGCTGGAGAAGGTGAAGCGGAATGCTCATATTGTGCCCTCCTCCATGTGTAATGCGCGCACGACTCTAGGCTAACCCCTTGTGATGGCTGCCCGCCATCCTTCATTGTCTTCATTAGGACTTCTCGATGCTCATTGTAGTCTCGATGAAATACTTTAACCTTCATCGTGTGTCCACCAATCATGTACTTTGCGAGGTAATATTGAGTAAACTGCTTTGGGAATCACTGCAAACGAAAAAAATTCAGTCATTATGGTCTAACAACTCATTATGGGCAGTAAAAAGAGAAGGCTGCAGAGTTTGTAGTTACCATCCGACAGCTCACTGTTGTGTTGGATAGAGCGTAAACAAATAATTTGCATGCTACCGTTCGTATCTTTTTGCTAAAAATCCTTATCAGTTTTCTCATTTGATGTTTGTTCATAAATTTCAGCACCAACTGAAATCACCGAAATTCAGTGAACTTCAGTGATTTCGGTTTGTATTTCAGCCAAAGGGCCGAAATGTTTAATTTAATTCTTTTTTTGAAATTTTTGAAAAGATTTCGAAAAATATTTGAATTCCTATGTACTACTGAAATTGCTGAAATATTTTGGCCAAAACATTAGTATCTTAGTATCTACTGAAATTAATGAAATTCAGTGAATTTCATCAAAATCTCACTAAAATTGAAAACCATGCGCAAGACATGAGCTCCGAGGAATCAAATGGTTTAAGCGGCATTCTGGAGCAACAGTTCCTACAATCCGAATGAGCAATCCATCAAAATTCCTCTGGAACACCGATTCCTCAGATTTCCAGTTAAAATCCTTTGAACCTAATAAGGCATTACTTACCGTCAGACATCTCTTTGTTTGAGCACAGCAGATAGCTAGCTCAAACACAAAGAGTGTTATCTAACCCATGTCACTATTGGAATATTAGATTAAAAGAAGGAGGGACGATGACAGCCTCGGCTCGCTTCAGTGCTTGTAGTCATCGCTAGGTGGTCTATGGATCTGGATGTAATTTTTATTATTTCTAGTGTTTGTTATACTACCATGATTGAAGATGAATAGATTGGTAGTTTTTCCAAAAAAAAAAGAGTGGCAGGCAGGTGTTACATGGAGCAGAACAGGCGGTTGAATTGGACGCCGCATGCAAGCTCAAGGGGATTCAGAGTGCCAAAGCTACAACCACTACTCGGACTTGCACTCAGTGAGTGATATGCGATTCCTTCTTCCTTCTCAAAATCGATTGACCGAAATCGGAAAATCAGTCGACTCACATTTAGCTGATTTTTTAGATGTTTTTGGACTTTTTTGCTATTTATTTTGAATTCACTGTTCATTGTGTACAGATGAGCCAGGGGGCAGATGTGAATCAGAGTACCTTTAACAATTGATGTTTTCTTAACATGTTTTTCTCCAAAGTCCAAACTATTGGTGTCATGTTTGGAGTAATGTTTATGGAGTACACAAACTTTGAGATGCATTATGTTTGCATGTGGAATGAGACTTGAGGAGCGGTGGCAACATACATCACGTCCTACCAATTCATAAAAAATAGTCCAGGGTTTTATCATTTTTCTCCTGAACAACACTGATTTCGCCACCGGATGTACGAGCCCTTTTATTCTTGGACAGGGAGGCAACGCCACTATTGTTGGACATGAATACATCGGTGAGGACGGTGCTGGACTGTAGGGAAGCCATGAGAATATCCAATCCCTGCAAGCAAATTAGTTGAGCAGATCGATATTATTAATAACAAATAGAGTACAAATTATGCATCGACATCACGCACCTCTTGTGGACCGATCTTGACAGACTTCTCCTCGAGTACGAGGCCCTTCTCTTCTCCGTTGAGTTTGCTGAGCAGCACCATGACAGAGACGTTTGACATGGGTGTGATGGTGAGGTCGTCCATGACGGTGTACGTCACCAAGCCCTGCACGAACCCACCACCGGCCACGATGGAGCCGCAGCTAAGGCAGCCGCGTGGAACTGTCGTCGCCAACGTAGGCGCAGCGACAGCCGGGTATTGGGGTCGGAATGACCCCGATGACAGCGGCATGGTCTGTGGCACGGGCGTCGAGGGCGCCGCCGTGGCCGTGGTGGCGGACGAAAGGGGGCCTCGGATGGCAGGGTTTTGCAGGAGAGTATAGCGGTGCGAGTTGAGGAGCGCGTCCTGCACGGCGTTGCTCTGCATGTACGCGGGATTCATCCCTTCGGCGCTGGCGTAGATGTTGGCCGCGCCGGCCCCGTCGCCGCCGGCCCTAAGCAGCTTGGCGACGGTGCCGACGGGCGTCGCGAGGATGCCGAAGAGGAAGTCGACGGCGTCCTTGCCGGCCTCCGCGTACAGCACGCGCTTGGCCTTCGCGTCGATGAGCAGCTTCATGGTCGGTGCGGGCGGAGCCGCGGCCGTGGCGGCGGCGGTAGCCATGCTTGATCTAGTCACTAGTTTACGTTCGTAGGATCGATCTCTCGGCAGATTTGTATCTCGGTATGATGTCGCGTGCGTGGTGCGTGCGGTGGCAAGAAAAGAAAATGTAAGGAAAGGTAAGAAACACGGAGGAATCTCTCCGTGTAGTAATAATGGAAAGAAACGCGGAGGGATTTGTCCCTGCTCGATCCGGTGCCCGGTGCCCGGTGCTCGGTGATTGTGTGCGTGTTTTTTTTGTAGGCATCGGTGGTCGTGTTTATTGGGTAGGTCCGAATGGGCAGGCCATCAGGCACCTAGGCCCGGCCCAATAAACAAGCCTCCTGACAACTCGACGGACTTCACCGCCGGCAGGTGCGAGCGGGACGCTGTCGCCGTGCCAGAGGTAGGAGTCGTTTTCGCCGCACGCTGCTTACTAATGACCATGGAGCTGACACAGGTGAGGAGGCCGGTGCCAAGCCACAGCGAGGAGGGAGAAGAGGAGGTCCACTTACCGCTTGCCGGCTTCGGCAATCGGCATACAGCACGCTGCACGCCCCGGACGTCGATACAAACATTGGTCTAAAAACATGTTAACTAGGTGCAGTTGCAGTGGCTAAACACCCAAGAGAGAAAGCAGAATTACATACCCGAGGTATGAGTTATCCTTGAGCCTCTTGCAACTCGTTGCTCTCACCCTCTTTCCTCGCCAGCAGTTCCATCAGCTCTTCGATCCAGATTCTCTATCTTCATGAATATCCCAACTGCCGTCTCCCTCCAAATGTTTCTTCAGCTTTTAACGTTCATCCGTCCTGAGAAAGGCACATCATGCCATGTGATTCCAACACATTTTGTTAACAACAGTTATCTCAACCAGCAAATATCTTCATTTTTTACAGAGAAAAACTAATTTATAGAGATATAAACAAGAAGGTTTCAACCTAGCTACAGTGAAGCAAAAGTGATTTTTTTTAAAAGGACGAGCTCACTATGAATCAGTCTACTAGTAGTATGCAAGAAAAATCAGTACTTGAACAATCAATAATGTACAAAACAAGTACTCCCTCCGTCTCATAATGCAAGACGTTTTTGCAAGCTATTATGGGACTGGAGGGAGTATTTCATAACTTATAAGAGCAACAACTCATGTTCTACTAAAATGCCATTTGGTATATACTGAAAAACTACAAGTGTTTGCCCTGTTATCTTGTTACAGATGCAGGACATGCATTGTCAATCTGAAAATGCTGTATGGGCATGGAATTTGTGAAGATGGTTTACAAGGATAGCTACAGGAGAGTGATGTAAAAAACCACCGCTTGTTGTGATAAAAATAAAATGTATAAAATATACAGGAAATTAGAAAAAAAAATACCACCATAAGGAATTTGGCGTCAGCTTTCCTCCCATGGATATACAATACTTATGTATCCAAGCAGAACAAGCTAGTGTACCAGTAAAGAGCCGTTGCTGAGTTTTAGAGAAAAGAGAGACGTGCTCCTGTAGCTGGTCCGAATCCAACCCTAGACTAAGACTATATATAGTGATATGCTACTCTACAAGTAATGAAACTGACATATCCAATGTTCGCTTCTCCTCTTCTCTAGGTACCCTGCCTAGCATCCGAAGCTCCGGCCGCAGCAACCATGTCTGCTGGGTCGTCCACCTACTCTTCAGCAGGCAATCGAGGTAACAACCAGATGTGTGCCAAGTCGCCACTCGTACCATCGCCTGTGTATCTCATCACACCCCCGCCGACACACTCACCGCAGTTAGTTGCTCATCGCAACTCGCTGTTGTTGGTGTGGTGCCATTGCTGCCAGTCACGTAGAGTCATCTGTCGCGTCTCAGCTACAATCCTCAACCCTGCCGGAGTCTTCTACAGATGCCCGAATCATGGGGTAATAATATGTTTAAGTTGTTCGCCAGCTTTTAGTTGTTGATTTTTGTAATAGTTTCGTTGATGATCTTCCAATTTGCTTTGTGCAGAAAAGGGAAGATTCATATGATTTGTATTTCTGGGAAGTTGCTGATGTGGGGGGATGGAAATCCGTTGATTATTTGTTTAGCCGAGGAATCCCGATACCAGCAAGTTGGGGTGTTGGACAAATAACTAAAGGAACGATAGAAGGGGAAGATGTAGAGTAGAAGGTTAAAGATGCAGTTTATCTGATCATGGCCAAGCAATAACTAATGAACGGCCTTGACAACAATGGGGAGATGAAAGAGATTGTGAAGATAATGGGCAAGATCGTTGTGCTCTGTAGGATGATTGTCTCTTTATTTGCAGTGTATGTAGCACTCGTGATGTATTCAGTGGCTATGACATGAGCACTTTCCTGAAACTAGTTATGAATAAAAACCTGTTTAGCAAGTTGAGCGTAGTGTTGTGAACATCTAATGATTTCTATTAACGAAAATCAGTGTGTATCCCCTTTTTCTCATAAATAAATAAATAGCAGAGGCCCTTTTGCTAATAAATAAATAAGCATAGGCCATTTTGGGTCAACTTTGTTCCCATTCGAAAACGTAGAGCAAATTGTAGTCTAGCATCAAACTATGTCATGAATACAAGTTTCACAGCCAAATATGAGTACAACTAAAGAACAATGTCATCATATTTTAGTGGTCATACAATCACCAAACATAAATCAACATAAATAATAAGTGATATTAACAGCAAAATACTAAACAACAACTTCATCAGATTTCAGTTGTCATAGCAAACACAATTTCTCATAGTAGATAGAAAATCGTCTTCTTACAGGAAAATACGACAAAAGCAATCTAATCATCATCTGCAGCAGCAGTGTCAACACCTTCGCCATGTGTATCAGTCTGAATCGTAATTCCCCCAGTGTCATCTCATCATCAATGTCCTCAAACGTTGGCTTCTTATTGATCAACTCTTGTACGTCCACAACCCGACAAGTAATCTTTTCGCCAACGTTATTGATGTGATGATTCTCAAGATACTACGAACATCTATGGAATCTTCTACAACAGGAGCGGTGTAAGCATTGTCTTGTTGTGCAGCTTCATTAAACGAATTCAACTGCTCAAACTTTTGCAATACTGTCCAGTCATCGTTACGTGCATATGTGTCTTCCAAGAAAAATATATGTGTTGCTTCATTTGTCAAAATAAAAGGCTTGTTGATGTGGTACGCCGCCTTGACATTGATGGATTTGAAATAATCATCAGCTTTGGGTTTTGCGATCTTGGAAAACAGGTTATACCAACGACAGCAGAAGAGAACAACCTCGAAACTGGAGATATACTGCTACTGGACAATGTTTGTTATGTTAGCATACATTTCAATTATCTCTTTGTCGTATGTATCCGTGCTCATGATAACACTATTTTGTGCCTTCCTGCCTTCGTCCCATGAAGGGTGTTGTAGTGCACATCTCCAATAACGCAATATTCATAATGTCTTACCTGAGTATCAGGACCCATTGCTAGTGCGTAAAGGGCATCATTAACTACATGCCCATCCTCCCGCATCTTCTTAACCTATAGTTATAAAATAGACAAGTCGGTCATCCTATGTACGCAATATATTTAAAAACTGACAATGCAATTCAAAAGCTTACACTGCTCTTCAACCATTTCACAAATCCTGCCCTAATCGGTTTGTCAATTTTCTTTGATTTTGCGCGGGTCACTCCTTTTTATAGATGTTGCACAACATAATGATTGTGTCAAACATTTAAATATATATATAAGAATGTGTTGCAAGTTTAGTAGATTACACTGTATAAGCTGCAGTACTTAGCACTTGATATAAGATAGAATCTCAGGATAGTTATTCACCATATACTAAACCATTTTGTCCAAATCTTTAGGTTTGTCATATTGTCGGCTCTTCCCTGTAACTCAAACAGAACAATCAAAAACATTGAGCTCGGCGTTACTTTCACCCACCCTTTTGCTAAGCTGATCAGCTGTTTCAATGTATTTTGAACAGAATGTCAATGCTTCTGTAGCATTTTAGGCCTCTGCAATTGAATCCTTAGGTCTAGCTCTGCTCCTAACATGGCCCTTGAAAGTGACTAGTCGCCTTTCAATTGGGTACATCCAGTCATACTATACTAGACCTCTAAGTAGTACCTCATCAGATAGATGAACAACCAAATGCCCCATCACATCAAAGAAGGCTGGAGGATATATCTTCTCAAGGTCGCATGGGATAGTTGGTATCTTGTCTCTAAGACGCTCCACGGCATCTATCCTGATATTTCTACTGCAAAGTTCCTTGAAGAACTATCCCAACTATGCAACTGCTTTGTATAAGTCAGGGCGACCCAATCCTCTAAGGATAACAGGTAAAACCCTTTGAAGTAGGACGTGGCCGTCATGAGTTTTCAACCCTTATACCTTGTTTCCATCTCCACTGACTCTCCTTTCAAGGTTGGAAGCAAATCCATGTGGGAATCTCACACGTGATAAGACATTGCAGAATTCTTTTTTTACCTTGTCCAAGACGTACACACCTGGTGCCATATCCCGTGATGCACCATCATCTTTCACCTGCAAATCGGATCTGATACCCAGGTATGTCAAATCAATCCTAGATTTTAAGATATATTTCGTCTTGCCTTTAATGCCGAAAAAGGGTTTCCCCCCGCTTTGTATACAAAGCAACCAACCGAAACATACAGGGATACGTGTTGGGGCGAAAGCAGCACAATCACGCCCAAAAGAAACAACAGGGAAAGAGCAAAAGAAACAAATGCCGACAACGGCGGATCAACAAAAACGAAGAAGCCTCGCGATCGCTGGGCCCACCGGGCTCATCCACTAGGCTCCAAGACTCCGAAGCGCCGGCACCAATCAACACCACCAAGAAGGATCGCGACGATGACGACGCTGCTGCCAAGGGTTTCCCCCGATACACGACGAGGCGAGAGGAAGGGTAGCCCCCGACGCCCTCCCGGAAGGTCAGGTGGCACCCATAGGCGCCACCGCGCCGGAGTCGGCCACGCCGACAGGGGTTTCCCCCAATCCCAACCCGCACCTCGGGCGCTCCGGATCCCGCCACCAAACCAACCACCACCCTGTGCCAACGCGGTCATGAGGCCTCCACGCCGTCTCACCACGGCACCGCGAAGTGAGGACAGCACGGCGAAGAATCAGAACCGGGACTAGGGCATCAGCACCATCGGCACGCGGGAGGGCCCCACCTCCACCGTCAGCGACAGTAGCCGTCCGGACGCAATAGCAGGAGCACACCAGGCCCGTAGGCCCACAGGCCCGGCCGAGCCCTCGTGGGCCCGTAAAGCTCCCGCCTTCGCGCTGCTGCCGGCATGCCGTCAGCACCGACGCCCCAAGTCCGAGCCGCTCCACCTCCTCACCGCGCCACAGACAACGAGACCATGCCGGGGGCCGGCCCGTTAGGGCCCAGATGGGGCCCGTCGGGCCCAGATCTGGGCCGGGGGTGCATCGACGGCCACCCAGCACCACCACGCCACCCCGCCGCCAAGGAGCGGCGCCGTCACCACGCCTGCCGCCGGCCGCCACCGCAGGGCCGCCGGACCGCAGCCAAGCCTGGCTGCACCGCCGCCGCCTCCCTGCCCCGGGAAGGGAGCACGCGCGCGCGGGGACTGGAAGGCCCGCCGCCGCCGGCACCACCCGGGCCAGCGCCGGGGGCGCCCACCGAGGGCAGCGGGGGGAGATGGGGAAGAAGGGGACCTGCGGGCGAGGGGCGCGAGCTCCGCCCCGGCCACCTCCCGGGGAGGCGGCGCGAGGCGGCCTAGACGGAGGAGGGGGAGGGCGAAAGGGGGGCGGAGGCGGGGGGCGGGGCCGACGGCCGGCGGCGGCGGGAGGGGGGCGGGGGAAACCCTAGCGCCCGCCTAGTCGCGGGAGCGAGCCAGCCCACAAACTTGTCTATGCAATGGCGCTACAGACACTCTTGAACCCCCTCGTCTTGCCTTTAAGAAGTGTGCCGATAATGCTGCCACATATATTTTTTTTGATGTGCATCACATCAAGATTATGCTGCAGTTCCAAATCTTTCCAATACTCCAAGTCCCACAAAGTGGACCTGCGGGTAAACAATAATCTCTCTTCTGCCCTGCCACGCTTCCTTTTCCCGCTATCATTATCAGGATGGTTTCCTGGTGCAAACATTTGGTGGTATGTTGTAAGGGATAACAAGCACTGGGCACATGCTATATGTGGCGCTCTGGTGGCAAAATGGGTTGAATCCATCTATAGCTAAGCCAAGTCTAATGTTTCTCGGCTCAGCAGCAAACTTTTTGTGTTTCAGATTGAAGCTTGTCCAATCACTACCATGAGATGGCTTACATTCTGATCTATGTACTCCTAGTTTCTAGAATGCCACAGTACATCCTCTTTTCTTTAAACATTATGAAACGGGCGACGCTAGGCGCCATTGCACCGGCCCAAACGGTTCAGCCGGTCCAACCCCAGCCACCCGATCTAGCGAGCAGCCGTTCGATCTGTGCTTTGACTTCTCCCTCTTCTTCTTCCTCCCTGCGTGCAGCGCGAGCGCGGCTCTCTGTCGCCTGGCTGTCCTCCTGGCCCGTTGGCCGCTACCCCCTCACCTGCAACCCCTCTCTCTGTCGCTCTCGTTCTGCTGGATGCCGCACTCGCTGCCAATCGTCGCCATCCAGATCCACGCATGCAGCAAAACTTCTCCCGTGGGTTGCAGCTCCCCCTCGCTGGTGATGGCCGCGGCTCCGGCAACACCAGACGCAGGTTGCAGCTCCGCTGGATGCAACTCTTGTTGCCGCCGGTTGCAGCTCGACGTCTGCCGTTGCCGCTGGCATGTGGCTCCCATGGCCGCCCGTTGCAGCTTTCTATTGCACGGTCGTAGCAAACGGAGAAAACGGTTGCAGCAAAAAAGTCTGTCACCATCGTCGCCGTTTGTAGCTCGTCGTTGCATGTAGCAGCCATTGCGTTCTAGAAAAAAGAATGGATGTAGCAAAAATCTCCAACGATAGTAGCAAAATCCTACTACGGTTGCAGCAAATTGTCGTTGTCGTCGTCGCGAGGTCACAGCTCCACCTGATGGATGTACCAAAAAGCTTCGCCGGTAGTAGCAAAATACAACTACGGTTGCAACTTCCCCTTGTTGTGCAGTGCCATTGAAGCTTTCTGTGTCTATGGTTGAAGCTTTTTTCAACTGCTGTTGAAGCTTTCCAAGGTGACGGTTGCAACACTTGTATACGCGGGATGGATCCGAGCATGGCGGCAGGTAGCCATGGCGGCCGGCGAGGGGAGCTCCTGGCCACCGGCAATGGAGCTTGTGGTGGCCCATCGCAGCCCGGGAGGAGGGGGAGGAGATGCGTGCTTGTGAAGGCTGTATCTAGGGGATGGACATGGCCATGGCGGCCGGCGAGGGAGCGCCTGGCCATCGATGATGGAGATCGTGATGGCCCAATCGCAGCCCGGGGGAGGGGAGAGGGGGAGGGATGCGCGCGCGTAAGGCTGGAGGTAGGGGATGAAGACACATAGGAAGGAGGCGGGGCGCGCGGGGCCACTGCGTATGCGCGTTTGCCAGCGTGGTGTGCGAACTGGCTGAAAGTTTGGCCGGCGCACCGCGCCCAATCGTTTCCCTTATGAAACAACCTTTGCAATCTTGCTATAACTGAAAAATGTCTCCGAACCTTATGAGGAATTCTCTTCACAGCATCGCCATCAACAAGCGCAATGTCCATTTATCTTGGAAAAAGTCTGAAATAAACCTTGAATTTATAGACGAAAGCTAAATCAAACCCTGAACTCTTAATCCCTGAAATCAGCACACCGAATTCTCTAATCCCGGTCTGCTTTAAACCTTGAGCATATTTTCAAGGGGATTGTTGACGTGGCAGGTAACGCTAAGGCCGGACATGATCCGCCGGCCCATCAGGCGCGAAGTGTCTTTTTTTTTTTGTATGGTGCGACTTAAAAATACACAAGAGAAAGAAAAAAAGACTAACAAGATTTCGTACTTGGGACCTGGTGCTACTATGCTCATCCCGCTAACCACTCTAGCAGACGACTTTTGTCTTAAACAGGAAGTGCGAACATATTTAATAAGACACTGCAACTTCAAGATTTGAAACATTTATAATTTTGAAACATTTTCTTGGAAATTTTAGTAATTTTGAGATCCAAGTATTCTTACAAAAATAATTTTTTAAATTCCAAACATTTTTTGGAATTGTGATTTTAAAAAAATAAACAGAAAGAAATTTTGAAAACACAAACCATTTTTAAAATCCCCGAACAGTTTTTAATGCACGAACACTTTTGGAAAATAAACACGAACAAAATTTTGAAAACAAGAATGATTTTTGAAACCTAAACAAAACAAGTGCGAACAGTTTCCAAAAGAAGTTTTTTTGAAACATAAATATTTCTTTGTAAAATGGAAACAAATTTTGAAACCTGAATAAATTTTAAAGTCCGAATACTTCCTAACTTTTTCTAAAATGGGAACAAATTTTCAAATATTGTTCATGTTTTCAAATTTTGTTCATGTTTCGAAATTATTCCTTTTTGTAAAAAGTGTTCGCACTTTCAAAATCGTAGGGGATTTCAAAAGAGGCTTCACGTTTTCAAAATGTGTTTGTGTTTTCCGCATAATTCTAAAAATGTTCAGATTTTAAAATTGTTGATGATGTTGAAGAAAATATATCTAAAAATTTCAGAATTGTTTTAAAATCTCGACGCTTCTGTGTGTTGTTAAATATTTTCGTGCTTCTTATTTATCAACAACAGGTATTAAATAGAGTGGCTATCAGGAGAAGGGCAGCAACGAGAGGTTCGAAGTTCAATTCCTGACAACGTCTCAAAAAAAATTTGAGGCAAGACAACGCTTCAATTGCTCTGGTATATTTATGTTTGCCTGGTTGGCCTACCGTCCAGCGGCAGTTTAAGTTCTCCTGGTGGCCCAGTACAGCCCGCCGGCAGTCAGCGATCCCGGGTTTTAGCTGCCATGTCAACGATCCTTGTTTGGCAACTCACTCGAGGTTTAAAATAGACCGAGATCAGATAGTTCAGCGTGCTGATTTCAGGGATTAAAAGTTCAGGGTTTGATTTAGCTTTCGTCTACAAATTCAAGGTTTATTTTAGACTTTTCCCATTTATCTTCATCTGATCTCTTCATGCATCTACCACACGTACATATACACATAATGAAATATAATAGCTACACAAAAATAAGTTTAACTATACGCAGCAACACGTACGTACTCAGTGACAGCACGACACCATATATATGCAGCCTAATCCGTACTACTATATGCTCGGCACGGCAGTATATGCATTCACGAGACGAGGGGCAGTAGGTATCTGAAGTCGGCGTCGTAAGGCTCGATCTCCACCATCTTCTCCGGCGTCGGCGGCCTGCCGCGGTGGAGGAGTTCCCTGATGGCCCTCTTGAGCTCGGGCGCCCTGGTGGCGCGCGGGAGCTGGCTGTGGACCCACTCCAGCAGCGACTCCACGTCGTCGGCGAAGCACCGCATGTGCCAGTGCAGCAGCTTGGGCAGCACGATCGTCGCCGCCGCCGCCGCGGCCTTCGACTTCGCCTTCTTCCTCCTCGCGCCGGCCACGCGGACGCACCGCTCCAGGTACTCCACCTTGGCCGCCTCCAGCTCGCTCGACACCTCCTCCGCCGTGTACACCCGGACCTGCACTTCGTACGTCCTCGATCCTGTCAGGCTCGGCAAGAACAGTTGGGGATCGCGATCGATCGAGCTGATACTTACCGGTGGCGAGGAGCGGCTGCCCCTGCAGAGCGCGAAGACGACGTTGGGTTCAGGGTACCCTAGCCCGTAGCAGAGCTGCATGTCCCTCTCCCCTTCCTCCATCATCATCCCCTTCTCAGCCAATTTTCCATACATCCAAAATGTTCAGGTTAAATAATACTACTGTATAAATTGATTAATCTGTAAGATGAAGAACATCAATCGGGTTACAAGATTGATGTGGAATTCGGTGGATAGATTAGTTACCTGCTTGTTGCCCTCATCAGGGGGGTGCCTGAGGAACAGACGCTCGATCGACAGGACGCTCAGCACCCTTCCTCCCACGTTCACTGAAGCCTGATTCAGCAGGGCCAGCAGCTTGTCCGGCGATGGAGGCAGACCGTGCTGAAGAAATGCCTGAAAATTTGATAACATGGCAAAATTCACAGTTAATTTCTTCATGGGTCATATATATCAGGTTATATAATTTGTATTCACCAATTAGCTGATAAATGGTGTTCTTGTGTTGGTCAGTTCGGGTTTAAACCGTACATGCATCACGCAGAAGTTGTAGATGTTGAGCCAGAAGGCCAGCTTCTGCTTGTTGGTCAGGAAGCTCGGATCCACGGTGCACAGCTTGTTCATCAGCACTCTGAAGAAAACAAAAATAAAATTTCAATGCTACATTGCAACAAATTAAAATTTGTCCGTCCTCTTGCAATGACGATGATCAGGGTCTCTCTCACACTCTGACCTCAAGTTCTTGATGTCAGCGAGGCACAGCCACACGCGGCTCGAGTCGAACGAGCTCCGGGTGAACTCGACGAACCTCTCGCACCGGCCGGCCGGCTCCCCTTCGTCGCCGCCGCACTCCAGGGGCGCTGCTGCACGGCTCTTGACGGAGCGGATGGGCGACGGCGCCGCACGGTCGCTCGACGACGACGAGGACAACTTGGGGGCGAGGCTTCTGGAGGAGCCTATGCAGGAGGTGATGTTGAGCTTCGGCGCGCTGCTCAGCTCCAGCTCTGGGTCTGCATGATCCGTTGTCCTGCTCAGCTTGTGGAAGATGGTCACCGTCAGCTTGATGAGCTCTTCTGACAGCTTGTTTGGACTGCTCGAGCAGATTTTCCTTTCTGGAGGCCTGAGATTTTCAAAAGAGTGGCTGCTTCTTCTGCTCTGATCAGTCTCCTCGCCTGTCCTCCAAAGATTTCAAAATCAGAATCAACTTGTTGTTCTGCAAGAACTATTTGAGCAACCTATAAATTCTGAAATTGCGTCTGCTGAACATTTCATTTCATCTGTACCTTGCGAAGAGGCAGACCCAGCAGAGGCCTTGCTCTCACGCTCGAGACCTCCTCCATCGCCGCCGCCGCCGCCGCCTGGACCAGGCAGCCTTGGGAGCTGCTCGCCGCCATGGAGCTCCCTCCGGCCAATGCAGTGCCGGCCCGGCGGCCAGTCCTGCTGCCGCTGCCGCTGCTGCTGCTGAAGAATGCAGTGGTGGGTCCAGTTGCGCTCCCGGAGGAGGCGCGTCCGCAGGTCGTCGACCTTCTTCTCGAGGTAGAATATCTCGTCCTCCACAATCGCCAGCTCCGCGAGGAGCCCCCTGATCTGCAACGAGAATCGATCCGATTACCAACCAACACTTTCAGTGATCAGAACTACCTATGGTTGCTATGAGCCTATGAGCACAGATTAGCATGCCGCCTAACAAAATTACTGAAGAAATGGTGTATGGACTGCTTAGTTAAGTTACCACTTAGTGAAGCAAACCGTACAGGTGCAATCAAGTGATTTGTCAGGTACGAGAAGGCAGGCAGGCGGGCAGGAATCCTAGGACGTGAGGTGTGGCGGATAATGGGGGATGGTTATGTGCGGACAAATCCGGCATTGTGGCGTGCAATTTGGAAATAGTCCTTTGGGTGTCCTCCTGTGACTCCTGTCGAGCTAGATGTCCATATGCCACACAGCATTCATCCTTCCACAGAACTAGTTTTCGTAAGCTAGCTAATACTGCAGGCAAACAGACAACGAGGTGGTAGCAGAGACATGATCATGACCGACTGTCAAGTCCTGTGATGCACGGCGAGTGATGTTACATCTGCCTTCAAGTTTCTACAGTTCAGAGTTGGGACTGAATGTTTGGAACACTTTTACACTCGGTGACAGAAAACAATCAATTACCAAGCACAATGAAGTGAGAATGAGGTAAATTCAGAAGTATGCCAAGCACAATCAATTACCTTGGCCGGGACGAGGTGGGCGGAGAGGCAGCACCGGCAGGCGGCGGCGTCCAGGCGGCCGGCCTGGAGCGAGCAGCGGAGGACCCGGCTGAGGCGCTCCTCCTTGGCCAGCACGGCCTCCAGCTCCGACACCTCCAGCCGGAGCTCCTCCGCCCGGCACCGCTGCTCCTCCCCCTCGCCGTCCATCAGAAAGTACATGAGCTTCATCTTGCCCCGCGGCTGCCTGCTCCTTCTTAAACCCGCCACCGCCCGCCTCCGGCGGAGGCGCAGGGAGTAACAGCTGGCCCGTGATGATGGCGTCGTCGGTGGCGGCGGCGGCGTCGGCGACCCCATTCAATCACCCTGTCAAGCAAAGCAAGCCACGGGTTGCTGCTCGGAGAGGGGGCACAGGACTGGCTAGGGAGTAGGGATAGAGGTGGAGGACCGGAGGAGGACCGGAGGAGGACGGAGGCGATCACATGCGGAGCGAGGACTCTTCACGGAAGCAGCGGCAGCTCGGTCGGCGTCGGCGCACGCATGGAACGCATATGAGCGGCTTCAATTCCCGGGCGGTTGCGCGTGCGTACGGCTGCGAATTTATGCCCGTGAGCCCGTGATCCGTCTTCTTCAGCTTTACTGCTGCTACTGATAAAAAGCTTTTCTTTCTTTGCCGAGGCGAAAACTTTACTGTTCCCCTGCGAAAAGGAAGGACGCCATTTTCGACCTTGCGTTCCAAACGGAGCACTGTGCAGCTCGACGTGCGTATTGCCGTGCCAGAGGAAATTTCGTGCCCACGTCGTACAGACCTGGCCGTCGGTCCGTGCAAATATTTTGGTGTTTCTACACAAACGTTGCGAAGAGATTTACCTTTTCTGTTTTCCAGGCGCAAAGCACCGGAGAAATTTTTTGCTCTTGTGTCCAAAATAAATTCACTGTGTGCTTGTCAGCTCAGCGTATGTATTCCCATCATGGAGAAAATTGTGTACCCACGACCATTTTTGTTGGAGAGTTGAGTGTCATTGTTAGGTGTAGTATAAGGGCTAAAATGTAAAACAGAGAGTGTGGATGTATGTAGTGTGCAGGCAGAAAAAAGAATGAATAAGAAAGATAACCGAACTTACCTGAACTCTCCTCTCTCTTCTTCTCCACCTGCTAGTTGCGCTCAAGAAATTTTGAAGGATTAGCTACTCAATCAGCATGGTATCACACTAGTAGAAAACAAGGATTTCGTTCAGGCCAGATAAACCCATTAGTCCCGGTTCAGTTACGAACCGGGATTCATAGGGCATTGGTCCCGGTTCGTGAGGCCAGGGGGCCTACCGGGCCTCGTGGGGGCATTGGTCCCGGTTCTGGCCCTTTTGGTCCCGGTTGGTGAGACGAACCGGAATCAATGGGCCTCGCTCCTGGCCCATCATCATTGGTCCCGGTTGGTGGCTTGAACCGGGACCAAAGGGTGTCCTTTAGTCTCGGTTCAAGCCACGAACCGGGACCAATGATGTGCCTATATATACCCCCTCGCCGGCTAGCAGAGCACTTCATACTGCTCTGTTTTTTCTTGCCGACGAGGAGAGGGTTTTGTGGTGCTCTAGCTCACCTCCTATGCACATGAAGTGTTCGATGGAATGACCTAGACACACTACTTAAGCTTTCTCCTCTCCAAGCTCGACCTCCAAGCTCCATCTTCCTCAATATTTGTCTAGGTTTAGCGGTCCGTCACGTTCCGTCCCCGTCTTCACCACCGTCGATCGCCCGCGCCGATCTCGTCGCGGGCACCACCGTGGTGAGCCTCTTGTTCTTAACTTCTTTCTGAAAGGAAAAAATTCTTATTTGTATGTTTAGATCGATACTTGTATAATTTTCTTACTTTTATTATTGCTTCTTATTATATAGTGCGATGGTTTTGGTATCCGCCCCCATCGGCCCTCGTCCTGTCTATGATTCGGATGTGGTATATATATTATCTTTTATAACTATTTGGTTCATTTATTGTTTATGACAATTATGCCGACCAACGTGACATAGATTTTATTTATCTAGAAGGTATGTGAACCGGAAATTCCAACCGACCCTATTGTCAAAAGGTTAAATTTAGTTGAAGAATAAAACAATTTCTTGAAGGAAAAAATAAAAAAAATTGAGGAGGAGAAGATGATATTGGAGTTGCATGTTGCGGATGTCATCGATGATCACAATATCAAGATGGATACAATGCGCTTGAAGATTAAAAATATTAGAAAATATGTCACTCATATCGAGGCTTGGTATCATTATGCCGTTGGATCAATTGTTACCTTGGTTGCGATTATGATCGCATTTGTTTTCGCATTGAAATGTTTTACATAGTTTCAATGTATGGCTTAATTAATTAGATGCTCTGGAGAGCTATATGTTGTTCAATAAAAACTATGCACGTACTTTGGTTTTAATGTGATGATGAACTTCTATTAATTTGGTCACTTAATTATCTATTCATGATGTTATGTACTGGTTTTTGACACACTTAATTATATATAATGCACGCACATGAACCGGCAATGGATGTACGGTGACAGACACACCTCCAAGTACATTAAGGGCGAGCATAATTTTCTCGAAGTGGCTGAGGCAAACAAGCAGAATGGTTTTATGTGTTGTCCATGCCCTATATGTGGGAATACGAAGTCTTACTCCGACTCGAAAATCATTCACACCCACCTGCTTTATAAAGGTTTCATGCCACACTGTAATGTTTGGACTAAGCACGGAGAAATAGGGGTTATGATGGAAGAGAGTGAAGAAGAAGAAGAAGAGGACGATGAAAACTATGTGTCCCCTGAATACGGTGATGCTGCAACGGGGGAAGTTGTTGAAGATCAAGAGGAACCAGACGATGTGCCCGATGATGATCTCCGTTGGGTCATTGTTGATGCAAGGAGACAATGCGAAAGTGAAAAGGAGAAGCTGAAGTTCGATCACATGCTAGAGGATCACAAAAAAGGTTTGTACCCCAATTGTGGAGATGGCAACACAAAGCTCGGTACCGTACTAGAATTGCTGCAGTGGAAGACAGAGAATGGTGTGCCTGACAAAGGATTTGAGAAGCTACTGAAAATATTGAAGAAGAAGCTTCCAAAGGATAACGAATTGCCAGACAGTACATATGCAGCAAAGAAGGTTGTATGACCTCTATGATTGGAGGTGCAGAAGATACATGCATGCCCTAATGATTGCATCCTGTACCGCGGTGCGTGCAAGGATTTGAATGCATGCCCGGTATGCGGTGCATTGCGATATAAGATCAGACGAGATGACCCTGGTGATGCTGACGACGAGCGCCCCACGAAGAGGGTTCCTGCCAAGGTGATGTGGTATGCTCCTATAATACCACGGTTGAAACGCCTGTTCAGAAACAAAGAGCATGCCAAGTTTATGTGATGGCACAGAGAGGATCATAAGAAAGACGGGAAGTTGAGAGCACCCGCTGACAGGTCGCAGTGGAGAAAAATCAAGAAAAAGTACTGGGAGGAGTTTGCAGGTGATGCAAGAAACGTATGGTTTGGTTTAAGCGCGGATGGCATTAATCCTTTTAGGAAGGAGAGCAGCAATCACAGCACCTGACCCGTGACTCTATGTATCTATAACATTCCTCATTGGCTGTGCATGAAGCAGAAGTTCATTATGATGCCAGTTCTCATCTAAGGCCCTAAGCAACCCGGCAACGACATTGATGTGTACCTAAGGACATTAGTTGAAGAACTTTTATAGTTGTGGATTGGAAATGGTGTACGTGTGTGGAATGAGCACAAACAGGAGGAATTTGACCTGCATGCGTTGTTGTTTGTCACCATCAATGATTGGCCTGCTCTTAGTAACCTTTCAGGACAGACAAACAAGGAATACCACGCATGCACGCACTGTTTAGATGACACCGAAAGTATATACCTGGACAAATGCAGGAAGAATGTGTACCTGGGGCATCATCGATTCCTTCCGACCAACCATCAATGTCAAACAAAATGCAAGCATTTCAAAGGCGAGGTAGATCACCGAAAGAAGCCCGCCATGCGCATCGGTGATCACGTACTTGCTATGGTCAATGATTTAAAAGTAATCTTCGGAAAGGGTCCCGATGGACTATCTATTCCAAATGACACTGAGGGAGACGCACCCATATGGAAGAAGAAATCTATATTTTAGGACCTACCCTACTAGAAAGACCTAGAGGTCCACTCTTCAATCGTCATGATGCATGTGATGAAGAACCTTTGCGTGAACTTGCTAGGCTTCTTGGGCGTGTATGGGAAGACAAAAGATACACCGGAGGCATGGGAGGACCTGCAAAGTTTGCACGAAAAAAATGACATGCCTCCAAAGTAGTATGAAGGTCCTGCCAGCTACGCTCTTACCAAAGAAGAGAAGGAAATATTCTTTGAATGCCTACTCAGTACGAAGGTCCCGTCTGGCTACTTGTCGAATATAAAGGGAATAATAGTTATGCCAGAGAAAAAGTTCCAGAACCTAAAGTCTCATGGCTGCCACGTGATTATGACGCAGCTGTTTCCGGTTGCATTGAGGGGGCTTCTACCGAAAATGTTTGATTAGCCATTGTGAAGCTATGTTCATTCCTCAATGAAATATCTCAGAAGGTGATCGATCCAGAAATCCTACCAAGGTTAAGGAGTGATGTGGTGCAATGTCTTGTCAGTTTCTAGTTGGTGTTCCCACCATCCTTCTTCAATATCATGACGCACGTCCTATTTAATCTAGTCGACGAGATTGTCGTTCTGGGCCCTGTATTTCTACATAATATGTTCTCCTTTGAGAGGTTCATGGGAGTCCTAAAGAAATATGTCCGTAACCGCGTTAGGCCAGAAGGAAGCATCTCCATGGTGTCGGTGTCAAAACCGGCGGATCTCGGGTAGGGGGTCCCAAACTGTGCGTCTAGGCGGATGGTAACAGGAGACAAGGGACACGATGTTTTACCCAGGTTCGGGCCCTCTTGATGGAGGTAAAACCCTACGTCCTGCTTGATTGATATTGATGATGTGGGTATTACAAGAGTAGATCTACCACGAGATCAAGGAGGCTAAACCCTAGAAGCTAGCCTATGGTATGATTGTTGTTCGTCCTATGGACTAAAGCCATCCGGTTTATATAGACACCGGAGAGGGCTAGGGTTACACAGAGTCGGTTACAATGGTAGGAGATCTACATATCCGTATTGCCAAGCTTGCCTTCCACGCCAAGGAAAGTCCCATCCGGACACGGGACGAAGTCTTCAATCTTGTATCTTCATAGTCTTGGAGTCCGGCTGATGATGATAGTTCGGCTATCCGGACACCCCCTAGTCCAGGACTCCCTCGGTAGCCCCTGAACCAGGCTTCAATGACGACGAGTCCGGCGCGCATATTGTCTTCGGCATTGCAAGGCCGGTTCCTCCTCCGAATAATTTATAGAAGATTGTGAACACCGGGATAGTGTCCGGCTCTGCAAAATAAATTCCACATACCATCGTAGAGAGAATAATATTTACACAAGTTCAATCTACTGACGTATTTTGTGGCATGATGTCACACCACTACCAAGCCTTTACTCGAATTGTTTTTATTGTACCACCTCAGCGCGTTTAGCGAAGCGGTTTCCTTGGCACGTCTTGTCGAAGCAGAGATCGTGTTCCCCTTATTCCGGGATTCCCATCAATACGGAAGTGGGTAACCCAACCGCGCCATTGATTGCGGCGCTTGGGAGATAAGCGAGTTTTATCAGGCCGGCGGGAACGCATGGTTTCGTCCGCCCATATAAGGGGATAAAGATCCAACCCTTTTACCTATGCCTTCTTCCTCCTTTGCTTATCCATCTCTGCGAACTTGAGCTCCAGCACCCAAGTCCACACATCTCACCTCAACCTTCTCCAACTATGTCCAGAGCGGGAGGCAAGTGGATGACCTCCTCCGTTACGGAGGGGCACATCCAGAAGCTGCGCAGCGCCGGATATCTGTCCAGCGACCTCGCACCGGCTCCCCGACGAGGGGGAGCTCATCCCCACCCCCAGGCCCCATGAGAGGGTAGTATTCCTTTCCCATTTCCTCCGCGGACTGGGCTTCCCACTCCATCCCTTTGTCCGGGGGCTCATGTTCTACTACGGCCTAGATTTCCATGATCTGGCCCCGAATTTCATCCTCAACATCTCGGCGTTTATCGTCGTGTGTGAGGCCTTCCTCTGCATCCAGCCCCACTTCGGCTTGTGGCTCAAGACCTTCAGTGTCAAGCCGAAGGTTGTGAAGGGCAGCCAAGCGGAGTGCGGAGGCGCCATGGTGGGCAAGATGCCCAACGTTACTTGGCTCGAGGGCACCTTCGTGGAAACCATTAAGGGGTGGCAATCGGGGTGGTTCTACATCACCGAGCCGCGTGACCCTGAATGGGCAGCGGCCCCCGAATTCAGATCTGGCATCCCCATACAGCTCACCTCCTGGAAAGAGAGTGGCCGGACAAGGGGTGATTCGGAGGAGCTGACCGGACTTCAAGCCTGCATCCAAAAGCTAGTGAACAAGAAGCTCAAGCTTGTCAATGTAGTCCAGGTCATGCTCATCCGCCGGATTCTCCCGTGCCAACAACGGGACTTCAATATGTGGGAGTTCGATCCGGCGCAGCACCAGACTTTGAGCGGGCTCTTCGACACTACGTACGAAGAGGCCTGGAGGGTGTTGTTTAAGGGCACCGAGGCTCCCGCATCCGCTACCGAAGATCGCGGATTCAGCTCGCAGCGTCCGGCTAGCGAGGTAAGCGATTTTGCCCTTTACGGTACACTTGTTTTCCATAGTTTGACTCTATGCGGGATCTAAACTCCCTCTCCTTTGACAGGACTGGCTGAAGAAGGCCGAGCAGACTAACTGTCCGGCCCCTTTGCCAGAAGACCCAGCGGACGCCCGCTTAACGGGGCTGCTGGTTCCGGCACCCCATGTGGTGCCGGAGAAGAAGGCCAAGAAGAAGGCCACGGGCACTCGAAAGAGTTCCTGTTTTCAGGTGTCATCGGACGATGACTCCGAGGCAGACTCCTCCCACGAAGGCGAGGAGGAAAAGAAAGAGGCCTCTCCCCCAGCGGGGGGGAAGAAAAGGAAGGCTTCACCAACGAGGGAGGCCGAAGGGTCCAAGAAGGGAAGGACTCTTCCCCCGGACTGCTCTGCCCATGCCGACAACGACGACGAGGATTGGCCTCCAAGGGCCAAGCCCCTGGAGAGATCGTAAGTATCCGGACTCCCGAATAACTTCATGATTTTTCTTTTCACCACATGGTGTCTTTCTAATGCCGCATACAACCCTGCAGTCCGCCCAAGGATGATCTTCCCGCTTCGTCGAGCGGGTCCTTGGGTGCGTCGGATATGGATTCCCTTCCAACCGCCTCCACCCCACGTGATGCGGACGATGCCGAGGTGGGATCCCGGGAAGGGACCCACCAGGAGGAGGAGGCCCCGGAGGTAACGCAGGGCAACCTCCCAGACTTTGCACCGGACTACGCACCGGAACCTATAGTGGCTCCGGAGTCCGGCAGGCGGCCCCTTCGTAAGAAGGGCAAGACCATGACGCCGGCAGACTCCGTCCAACCGGAGGCGCCGGATAGCTTGCTGGAGGCGCTCAAAGGCGCTTCCAACGAAGAGGAACACCGCACCGTCATGAGTGCGGTGATTCAGAAGGTTCAGCTCGCCAAGAGCAGGCTGACCGAAGCCTGCAGCAGCCTTCTAACAGGCTTTGAGGTAAGAATTTTGATATATGTAAAGTAGTACCGCATAGACAATAGCCCTTGATGCTCGGTTCGGTGTTCGGAAAGAAAAGTCGGACTGAGGATCTAAAAAGATATACGCAGGAGTCATAAAAATACGTCAATATGGGATTGCAGGCTGTGCTGCTGACCTCTGCCGCACTGACTGCGGAGGTCAATACTTTGAAGCAAAGCCTCGAGCGGTCCAAGAACGAGCTCGGCCGTGCCAAGAAGCAGCTCGAGGACAAGGAAGGTGAGTAACACCTTATTAAAATTGTACCTTACAGAAAAGGATTTGGTTGCAAGAAGAATGACAAAGATAAGGTGGGTATTGCAGGGGCCACGAATGAGGTGGCGACCCTGAAGGAGGCGGTGTCCGCGGCCGAATGTAATGCGGCCGCGGAGCGCACCGAGCGAGAGAAGCAGGAGGCGCGGGTGGCGGAGGTACGGCAAGAGCTCCAGGCTCTCGTGGAAAAACATGAGAGTTTGGAGCGCGACTCAAAGACTCGAGAGTCCGAGCTTGCATCGGCTCTTGAGAGTGCCAAAGCCGCTAAGGCCGAAGCCTACAAGGCCCTCCAGGAAATCGAGGCATTGAAGAAAATAGCGGCGGGTAAGGCATTTTTCATGCAAAGTAAGCATGTGAGTGTGAATTACCTATCACTTACCCGAATTCGGAGCTCTCCAGGAGCGTTCGCAGATCTGCCCCGCAGCGTGTCTGATGCTGCCGCTTTCTATAGGGCCGAGGAGGGGAGCTTGACGGAGAAGGTCTTCTGGTCTCAGTATGCTGAGGCCGGACATCCGGTGCCCCTTAGCGACCAGCTGAAGCAGCTGGTCGAGCTCCACAAGGTGGCCGAACAGGCCATGAAGGGCCTCATAGTTCGGCTGTGGCCCAAGGAGGCCATGCCTGGGAGCTACTTCGGCCTGGTGCGGCGGCTGGTGGATGTGTGTCCATGGGTTGAAGTCATCAAGCACTCCGCCTGTATTGAACGTGCCCGTCGGGCCCTTGCCCGCGCAAAGGTGCAATGGGGCAAGATGGATGTTGAGAAGCTTGTGACGGACGCACCACCGCCGGGCAAGGAGTATCGCACGCCCGAGATGTATTATAAGAGTGTCCTGAAGGGTGCCCGCATTATTGCGGGTGAGTGCTCCAAAGATGTAATATTTGAGTAGACTCGCATTTTGTTATCATGTGCGCTGAAAATTTTGTTCATATGCGCTAAGCAACGCTTGTTAATTTAAAATATTACCTTATGTGCGGCCGTTTATTAAATCTGAGAGATGGCAAGTCGTCGGCTTCAGCCCCCATGCCACGAGTGCTAGGGTGTTCGGGATAAATTTAAGCACTCTTGTTCCCATTTTTGGGTCCATCTAGGGAGGCGCTCAACACAACGAACAAGGCAACCGGACTTATAATGCTTAAACACTCTCACTTAGCCATAGAATTCTATAATTTTAAATTTCGGCGAAGCCCCTAGTGTTCGGAAGGCCGAATTTGGGGCGCTATCCACGCCTGGGCCGGACAAAGCCGGTTCCTCGCTCTAAGCGGCATAAGTCTTTAGGGACTCGAAAAAACCTCTCGAACAGCGACTGACTCTCGCCTCATCATGACGGTCAGTTTTAGCTTTCTCCACTGAGGCGCTCGCCCAGCTCAACTGGGGCACAATCGCAGTGGTTCTCCCAGTGCTACCTTTGCCGATACAACGGAACATAAGGTACCAAAACATGGGAGCCGGGCAAACCCAACTATTGACCCAAGACATGATTCGGAGCCGATGCATATAATGCTATAAGTTCGGGGTGCTGCACTTGTGAAAGTGTTCGGACTTATCACACCATGATGCGGGAAACATAAGCCCCTGGTGTATTTAGCCGTACCAAAGTGTACGGATGCAACATATCATAAATGAACATGTGTATAAGAAAGAAATGCAATTATAAGCAAAAAGGTGCTACATTGTTTATTCAAGAAATACTGTTGTGAATGCAGAACGATACAAATAGTGTGATAAGCAAGGGATGGGACTATTTAAACATGTCCCCCTCCAGGGGTAGGCTGCGGAATGGTGTATAAAACAGATTTAATGCTCATAATGGAGACCGCCTGGATATTCGTCGTAGCCTTTCTCCTTCCCTGGCTGTTGCATCGTGAGTTCGGCAGGTCTACTGTCGGACAAGGCCTCTGATGAACGGGGTCCTGTGGGTAAAAAAAGAAAAAGAGAAAAAAAACGACACACTTGATAGCCCCTGGTGTGGTTAAGCCGCATTCTGGGCCTATCGTGGTCGTGCCCCTCCCCCTATGCCCATGGTATCTCCAGAGCATAATGATGTACGCGAAGGACCAGTCTTGCAATCTTGCAGGGGCTGGGGTTGGGGCCGCATTGCTATGCGTGCTCGGAACGTGCCAGGTGGTCTTGTTGTAGGTTACTCCGGGCGCGTTTAGCCATGTCCAGTCGCTTAACGGCCGGACTCGAGAATTGCCTTAAGAGGCTGCACTGTACTTCTGCCGCGAGAGCCGCTGTATGTTCCTTCGTTCAGAGAGAGCGTTCAGTGTTTCCGTTGACCGTGATGACTCCTCGAGGGCCTGGCATCTTGAGCTTGAGGTATGCTTAGTGTGGCACTGCGTTGAACTTTGCAAACACGATACGTCCGAGCAGGGCATGATAGCCGCTGCGGAACGGAACTATGTCGAAGATTAACTCCTCGCTTCGGAAGTTATCCGGGGATCCGAAGACCACTTCCAGTGTAACTGAGCCTGTACAATTGGCCTCTACACCTGGTATGATGCCTTTAAAGGTCGTCTTTGTGGGTTTAATCCTTGAGGGGTCTATGCCCATTTTGCACACTGTATCCTGATAAAGCAGGTTCAGGCTGCTGCCGCCGTCCATCAGGACTCTGATGAGGTGAAATCCATCGATGATTGGGTCTAAAACCAATGCGGCGAATCCGCCGTGGCGGATGCTGGTGGGGTGGTCCCTTCGATCAAAAGTGATCGGGCAGGAGGACCATGGATTGAACTTCGGGGCGACTGGCTCCATCGCGTATACATCCCTGAGTGCATGCTTCCGCTCCCTTTTGGGTATGTGGGTTGCGTATATCATGTTCACCGTCCGCACTTGTGGGGGGAAACCCTTCTGTCCTCTATTGTTCGGCGGTCGGGTCTCTTCCTCGTCATCGCTATGCAGCCCCTTATCATTGTTTTCGGCAATTAGCTTGCCTGCCTGCTTGAATACCCAACATTCCCTGTTGGTGTGGTTAGCTGGCTTTTCGGGGGTGCCGTGTATCTGGCACGAGCGATCGAGTATTCGGTCCAAATTGGACGGACCCGGAGTAGTTCTTTTGAATGACTTTTTCCGCTGACCGGGTTTATAGCCTCTGAATCCGGCATTGACTGTCGTATCCTCACTATTGTCGCCGTTAATGCGGCGTTTGTTCTTGTTGCGACGCGACCTGCCATTGCGGTCCTTGATATCCGGACTGCCAGAATTTTTGCTGAGGTTGTTGCTGCGGGCTAGCCAGTTGTCCTCTCCCACGCAGAAGAGGGTCATGAGTGATGTGAGGGCTGCCATGGATTTCGGCTTTTCCTGTCCCAGGTGCCGGGCAAGCCACTCGTCGCGGATGTTATGTTTGAAGGCCGCGAGGGCCTCCGCATCCGGACAGTCGATGATTTGATTTTTCTTAGTTAATAACCGTGTCCAGAATTGTCTGGCCGATTCGTCTGGCTGCTGAATTATATGGCTTAGGTCGTTAGCGTCTGGTGGTCGCACATACGTGCCCTGGAAGTTATCCAGGAATGCGGCTTCCAGGTCCTCCCAACACCCAATTGATTCTGCTGGCAAGCTGTTGAGCCAATGCCGAGCTGGTCCTTTAAGCTTGAGTGGGAGGTATTTGATGGCGTGAAGATCATCACCGCGGGCCATGTGGATATGAAGGAGATAGTCTTTGATCCAAACCGCGGGGTCTGTTGTGCCATCATAAGATTCAATATTCACGGGTTTAAACCCTTCGGGGATTTGATGATCCATTACTTCATCTGTGAAGCATAGGGGGTGTGCGGCGTCTCTGTATTGGGCTATATCACGGCGAAGCTCAAAAGAGCTTTGTCTACTGTGTTCGGCCCGGCCGGACTTGCTGTGTCCAGCGCGACGGTTGTCGTCACATATCATGTGGCGCCCATGCAATCCATAGATCGATCTTGATTGTCTTGCCTTATCCTCCAATATATCTCACAAGTCCAGAGCGTTCCCCTGTGGCCTTGTGCTTTTCGAGCGATGCCGGGGTACGGTTCTAGTGGAGGGCCTAGAGGCCTCTCTGTCGTGGCCACGGGGTGGTCGGTCAGCCGTATTGTCCGCTGGTGATGCAGGTTCATATGCCTCCTCCTCTAATCGGGGGAGCAGCTTGCGTTTAGGGTAGCTTTTGGAGGGGCGTTCGAGCTCATGCTCTTCGGTCGCAAGGACTTCAGTCCATCTGTCGGCTAGCAGATCTTGATCAGCTCTAAGTTGTTGCTGCTTTTTCTTGAGGCTGTTTGACGTGGCCATAAGCCTGCGTTTAAAACGCTCTTGTTCGACGGGATCCTCAGGCACGACGAATTCGTCGTCGTCGAGGCTTGCCTCGTCTCCGGAGGGAGGCATGTAATCCTCTACCTCTTCTTCTGCCGCTCTCTCATGAGGGATGGCGTCTCCGTCCTCCTGTGCTGAATCTTGCTGGAGGGGGTTGTCTTTGGCACTGTCTGGGGTGTTATTATCTCCGGTGCCGGAATCTCCATTCTTGCTGTGGCGGGATTTAGAGCGGCGCCGCTGACGCTGGCGCTTGGGCTGTTTCTTGGAGGGGTCATCCTCCACTGTTCCTTCGCCATTCCCATCCTTTGGGATATCCACCATGTATATGTCATATGATGAGGTGGCTTTCCAGTGCCCAGTAGGCGCTGGTTCTTGGTCGTCTCCGGCATCGTCGTCCATACCGTCGATGTCTTCGGAGTCGAAGTCTAGCATGTCGGTTAGATCGTCGACAGTGGATACTAAGTGGGTGGTGGGTGGGCTTTGAATTTCTTCGTCGTCCGCGTCCCAACCGTCCTGACCGCAGTCCGGCCAGGGCTCTCCTGATAACAAGAGATACTTTAGCGAACTCAAGATGTCGCCAAAAGGTGAGTGTTGAAAGATGTCCGCAGCGGTGAACTCCATGATCGGCGCCCAATCGGATTCGATTGGAGGGGGCGCGGGAGGTTCGGAGTCCGGCGAGGAGTTTGGCACCTCGGAGTCACGAGCTTCAGGAGGGACAAGGTCAGTATTCGGCTCCATCGCCGTAGAGGTTGCAGCCCCCGAGGCGGTGTCTAGCCACCCGTCCTCGATCTGCGCAGCCGGATCCGAATTGAGGGTCAGAGCGGACTCGTGTGCGGCCTCCAGGGCACTGTCCGGCTGCAGAGCTAAATCATGCCCATCGTGACAGTGCGGCGCGCTCGGCTGTGGCTCGAATCCATCGAAGATCAAGTCCCTGCGGATGTCAGCCGTGAAGTTCAAACTTCCAAATCTGACCTGACGGCCAGGGGCGTAGCTTTTGATCTGCTCCAGATGGCCAAGCGAATTGGCCCGCAGTGCAAAGCCGCCGAATACAAAGATCTGTCCGGGGGGAAAAGTCTCACCCTGGACTGCATCGTTGTTGATGATCGAAGAAGCCATCGAGCCTATCGGTGACGACACAGAGGAACTCTCAATGAAAGCACCAATGTCGGTGTCAAAACCGGCGGATCTCAGGTAGGGGGTCCCGAACTGTGCGTCTAGGCGGATGGTAACAGGAGACAAGGGACATGATGTTTTACCCAGGTTCGGGCCCTCTTGATGGAGGTAAAACCCTACGTCCTGCTTGATTCATATTGATGATGTGGCTATTACAAGAGTAGATCTACCACGAGATCAAGGAGGCTAAACCCTAGAAGCTAGCCTATGGTACGATTATTGTTTGTCCTATGGACTAAAGCCATCCGGTTTATATAGACACCGGAGAGGGCTAGGGTTACACGGAGTCGGTTGCAATGGTAGGAGATCTACATATCCGTATTGCCAAGCTTGCCTTCCATGCCAAGGAAAGTCCCATCCGGACACGGGATGAAGTCTTCAATCTTGTATCTTCATAGTCTTGGAGTCCGGCCGATGATGATAGTTCGGCTATCCGGACACCCCCTAGTCCAGGACTCCCTCACATGGGCCATCAAACAGAGGATGTCACTGGGTTTTGTGTTGACTTCATTCCTGACCTTAAGAAGATAGGTCTCCCTCAATCGCGGTATAAGGGGAGACTGGGTGGAAAAGGTACGCTAGGAGGGGACTCAATAATATGTAGAGACGGTCATTCTTGGTCTCAAGCACACTATACGGTTCTACAGAATTCTACCTTGGTGACCCCGTATGTCGATGAACACAAGAACATTCTGCGCTCCAAACATCCGGACCAGTGTGACAACTGTATTACATGTGAACACATCAGGAGTTTTGGCAGTTGGTTCCAAACACGTCTCAGGGGTGACAACACTGTTTCTGATGACCTATACTCGTTGGCGAGGGAACCATCTTCGACCGTAATGACCTACAAAGGGTCGAGATAAATGGGAATACATTTTACACGATCGCCCAAGATCAAAAGAGCACCAACAAAAACAGTGGTGTCCGCTTTGATGCAACAAGCAAGAGGGGAAAGGACACATATTATGGTTACATAGTGGACATATGGGAACTTGACTATGGATATGATATTAAGGTCCCTTTGTTTTAGTGCAAATGGGTCAATCTGTCAGGAGGCGGGGTACAGGTAGACCCACAGTACGGAATGACAACAGTGGATCTGAACAATCTAGGGTACACAGACAAAACATTCGTCCTAGCCAATGATGTGGCGCGGGTTTTCTATGTGAAGGACATGTCTACCAAACCGAGAAAAAGAAAAGATAAGGAAGTGGATACATCATACGATGAGCCAAAGCGCCACATAGTTCTTTTAGGAAAAAGAGACATCATGGGATTGGAGGGCAAGATAGACATGTCTGATTATGAAAAGTTTCATGAAATTCCTCCCTTCAAAGTCAAGGCTGACCCAAACACCCTATTAAACAATGAAGATTATCCATGGTTACTATCGGTGTCAAAACCAGCGGATCTCGGGTAGGGGGTCCCGAACTGTGCATCTAGGCGGATGGTAACAGGAGACAAGGGACACGATGTTTTACCCAGGTTCGGGCCCTCTTGATGGAGGTAAAACCCTACGTCCTGCTTGATTCATATTGATGATGTGGGTATTACAAGAGTAGATCTACCACGAGATCAAGGAGGCTAAACCCTAGAAGCTAGCCTATGGTATGATTGTTGTTCGTCCTATGGACTAAAGCCATCCGGTTTATATAGACACCGGAGAGGGCTAGGGTTACACAGAGTTGGTTACAATGGTAGGAGATCTACATATCCGTATCGCCAAGCTTGCCTTCCACGCCAAGGAAAGTCCCATCCGGACACGGGACGAAGTCTTCAATCTTGTATCTTAATAGTCTTGGAGTCCGGCTGATGATGATAGTTCGGCTATCTGGACACCCCCTAGTCCAGGACTCCCTCAGTAGCCCCCGAACCAGGCTTCAATGACGACGAGTCCGGCGCGTATATTGTCTTCGGCGTTTGCAAGGCGGGTTCTCTTCCATATTCCATGTGTTTGCCGAATAGTGTCCGGTTTCCTTATAAATGTTGCGCTCCTTGGCTTCCACGTCCAATAATGGCCCTCCTCCATGTGTCGTATGAATGCAAAAAGCTAGGGTATTTTTACGTTTTACCCCCCTAGATGCGCGAATAAGCCGCCTATAAGAGAGGCGAGGATCCAGATCCGAATCACACCATCCTCCTTCCGCAAGTACTCATCGAAGCGTATCTGACAAAAAATCCATTCCAACATGGACAGTCAACGCGGCTCCTCCTCTCGCGCTCCCAGTCCTCAGCCAGGAGATTGGAGGAGATGTTCAGTCCCGCATAGCGAGTTAGTGACGCTCCAAGTAGAGGGATACCTTCCCCCAGCCTTTATGGTTCCGGTTCGAGCCGGATTGGCCACCTACAAGGGTGGGAAGCAGGCGGAGAGCGTCCCCAATCCCTCCAAAGGAGAGCGGGTATGCTTCGTCCCCTACCTAATAAGGGGACTCGGATTTCCCATACATCCGTTTCTCCGGGGGCTCCTGGAGTTCTATGGACTCCAACTTCACCACCTCACACCTGCCTCCATTTTGCACATCGCGGGCTTTGTAGCTCTTTGCGAGCTGTTCTTGGGCATCGAGCCCCATTTTGCGCTGTGGAAGAGATTGTTTTGCCTCGTACCCCATTCTTACGAGGGGTCGATATATCAAGTGGGTGGAGCCAAAATATGGCGCATCGCCGGGACCGGATATCTATCCAGAACCCCGAAGAAGGCGTCCGAAGACTGGCCTTCAGAGTGGTTCTATATGGAAGACGCCCCGCTGCCGGATCCAGTTCGGGTCGGCCTCCCGGAGTTTAGCAACGCTCCTCTGAAGAAACGCCTGAGTTGGCGCCCACGGAGCCCTCAACGGGAAGATGATAGGAGCGTCCAATATCTGATGGGCCGGATACGGTTACTGGCCCATTCCAGATTAACCATGATTGGAGTCATGGCCACATGCATTATGCGAGGGGTGCAGCCGCTCCAATATAGGGGCCACCCCATGTGGGATTTCAACGGGGAGAATGACGCCACCCGTCATGGCCTCAAGGGGCCGGCATCGGCCGCCGATCTGGTGAAGATCCTGTCCGGCTTGTACAAGGGGGAGAAGGAGGACTTCCTCTGCATGATTCCATGAATAACCCTCGGAGCTGGGTAAGCGGACGTTTATATATCCGATCCGTGCTTTCAAAGATAAGTGTCTTACTTTATGATTTCGACGCAGGAACTGCGCCGGGATGTGGAGGGCATAGAAAGCCCGACTCCACAACCCGAGGATCCGAGAAGATCCCTTGATCCGGCCTCCGGAGAGGATCCGGACATAATGGTGGAACTGATTGATGGGGTGTTCCACCAGCTCATCATAGACAATGCTCTAGTCGCCATTACGGCTGACTACCCCGGTTTATCTCCGGCTTCCCAGGTGAGTACGACCGAAGTCCTGACACCATTACTTTTTTAATGCTTATTTCTGACCACCGTGTACCAACGATGCTTCGCAGGAGGTGCCTTTACAGCGGGAAGCCGAGCCCGTGGAGACTGACCAACCAGGGTCAGTGCGGCCCATCAGGCGGAAGAGGAGTGCGGCGCGAATCAAAACATCGCCGCAAAGGTATGGCGCACCATTGTCTTTAAGGGAAAGACTCCTGGGAGGTATATTAATGCTCATGATTCTTCCAGGAGAAAGAGCGCTCGCCGGACTGTGCCCGGAGAGGTTGCCAACCAAGCCTCCGCCAGCCAGGCTCCAACACCTGGTCCGGAGGGGGAGGCGAGCGCAAGGCGCGAGCCGGATGCTCCTCCAACGGAGGATGCCGACAGGTTGTCCGCCACCAAGTCTGAGGTGGAGAGCGCCATGAATCACAGGCGTCGTCGGACAATTTTTCGTGACGTGTGTTTCTCCCCAGAGGCGTTGAATGCCTTTAATGCGGGAGATGCGCACCTCCGTGCTGCTCAAGATGGTTTAACCAGAGCCATGGAGCAGTATGTGAAAGACATACAGGTGAGGAATTTTAATAGTTATATATGCCAGTAGCCCCCAAGACTTAAAATAGTTAAACTAACTGATTTAAGGATCATTTGTTATGCAGGATCTTACAGAGAAGAATACCCACCTGTCCCAGGAGCTTCAAGAATGCAAGGCCCCACTTGAGGCCGCAATAGCCGTTGTCGGGGGAGCCACAGAGACCCCTCTGGTAATACATATTTCGAAAAGAGAAGTAGTTTATGACGTGCGGCGTGTGTGTTTAGTCTGACAATAATATTGCAGAGGGTGCCGGACTAGATCCGGACAAGCAACATCTGCTGCGCCAGCTGAAGGCCGGCGAGAAGGTGCTTATGAGGGTGCAGCAGGAGAGGAACAAACTCCGAGATGCCAACACCCAGCTGGGCGAAGAACTAAAAGATGTTCGGGTCCAGCTATCTAACTCCGTAAAGGAGAATCGGCGGCTTCGTCGCGGCATTTACAGTAAGTGCTTGAGCAGACTCTTTTGAAAAGAAGAGTTCAGCGAGGAAGTCGATTGACAGAAATGTGTCTGTAGGTGTGCTCACGGGTCGTCCGGCGGAGGAAATGCCTGGTTCCACGGGTGACCCTCTTCTCGAGCTGCTGCAACTGCACGAACATGTCCGGCGGGCGATGAGCGGCATCGTTCAGGCCTTATGGCCTTCCGTCTCCCTACCCGAGGGTCTTGGAGGGCTTGCTGAGAAGCTTCAGGGAGTACGGCAGCGCTTCCGTCTGTGGAAGATATCGGCCTACCGTCAAGGCGCCAGGGAGGCCTGGGCCATGATGAAGACGCGGTACACGAAGGCTGATCCAAACCACATGGCCGAGGTCGGACCTGTGGGGCCCGATGGGAAGGAGATCCCTGTGAGCCTGATGTACGGACAAGTAGAGTTGGCCGTGAAATATTCCCAACGGGACTGTAAACTAGACAGCCTTTTAGATGGGATTGAAGAGGAGTACAATCAGTCAGTTTGACGATGTAATTTAAAATGACATGTAAAATGCCTTCTAGCCGGATTGTAGATCGTTTGTCTTTGCGGACCTTTTCGCTTCAACCTCGGGACCCAACAGTCCGGAGTGTGTCCGAATACCCTCATGGTTATACAAAAACCGGGGCATGCATGGATACAAGGCGTAGGGGTCATAAGTGCTTTATCAGACAAGTGCCCAACTAGCTATGTTATATTACATGGTTAGTAAGAAACATCTTCCAGGGAGAATAGTTCCGTTAGGGGTTCCTTTCCCTGGGAGGCATGCCCTAAAGTGCATGTCCGGACTGCGAAAAGAGAAGAAAAAGCATCTGGGGGCAGATAAATAAATAAGTAATAAATCATCTTTCAAGTCACCGACCGAATATTCCCTTAAGAACGCTAGCCTTCGCCTCCACCCAGTCTGAGGTACACATCCGGCTGACCCGGCAGTAACAATTGCAGAGGTGCTCCCTTTACCTCCTAGCCGAACAATCGGGAACGTAGGGGTAAGCACAGGAGCTAGGCAACCCAGCTTGGCCAAAAGTTAAGTCATATCGATGCATATAATGGTGAGTAAAAGGTACATGCGGAAGTATGACACATGTGTTGGGCATGAAGCCCATATAAATAAGCTTCTGTTAAAGAAGCCCCCAGGTATAACGAGTGCGAGTAGCACATCAAGTGTGTGCGAACAATGCGCAAATCAGCCCTCAAAGGCTTTTACTGAAAGAGGGAGGAAAAAGGAGGGAAACCAAAGACAGCGAAAAAATATGAAAGGTGGACGGAGGAAGGAGACAAACTCTGAGTCTGGCGCTAGGCATAGAATCTTTGGAGACGGGCTGCGTTCCATGGGTTCGGCTCGAGTCGGTTGTTAGATGCGTTGCGTAGACGGCATGCACCGCCAGTAAGGACTTGGTCGATGATGAAGGGACCTTCCCATTTGGGCTTAAGTTTGTCCTTTTTCTTGTCCGGCAGGCATAGAACTAGCTCGCCAACATTGTAAGTTTTGGCTCGTACTTCTCTGCTTTGATATCTTCGAGCCTGCTGCTGATAGAATGCGGAACGAGATTTTGCCACGTCGCGCTCCTCCTATGTCGTGGATTTGTCATGGCAGATGTCCTAGCGAAAGGACTTAGTCATGGAGCCATCGCTACGAGTTTACTTGAAGGGGTTAAAACGGACACAAAGACACGAGGGTTTTATACTAGTTCGGCCCCTTCGATGAAGGTAAAAGCCTACGTCTAGTTGTGATGGAATTGATATGATCTCGATGGCTAGGGAGCAAACAAGCTTCGCCTAGGCTCGAGTTGTGGTTGTCTCTCCCCTGAACCGCCACCGGGTCGTCCCCTTATATACACGGGTGACGCCCGTCGGTCCATAGAGTCCTAACCGGTTCATACTCGTATTCCGGTTGGTATCTCCCTATTCCTTACTTACAATACAAGTCATACATCAGGCCGGTTTGCGGCTACATGCTCTAACCGACTACAGGCCTTGGACTTTCATCTGTTTACGCCACTAATGAAGTTAACCCGGCCCAAGTAGGCCGGTTTACGCCTAGTGGTAATATCCCCAACATTAGGCCCCAGATTGATTTGAACTGGTTCATGTCAATCCTTCACACCATCTTGCGTCTTGGATATCTTCTGTTAATTGGCAAATCTCCAAGTTGCTGTAAACCGGCATGAGGTCATCAATTTTGGTTACTGTAAACCAGCATGACGTCATTATGAAGTTCATAACGCCCTCTTAATGACAGCTCCTGGATTCGCGCGTTTGACCTAGTGCGGTTGCCTTATAAATAAGACCGAAGGGTCATTTCCTTTCTCTTCCCCTTCGTCCCTTCTTCTTCTTCTTCCTCACGTCGCCGGCTTTGGAGCTCCGCCACCGCCGTCGACCTCTGCCTCGTCTCGGGCCGCTGCATCAACCTGAACGTACCAGAGTGTTGCGGCGTCTTTCCGCATCTTCTCCGTTCCCGGTAAGTCCTCTCTCCTTCTTAACCTAGATCTGTTCTTAGGGTTCCATGTTCTTGCTATGTTCATTGCACGTTCATAGCTGTTCTCTGACCTTGAATGCATCTGTGAACTCTTGCTGTGCTTAGTAGCGATCCCTTTAACATCCGCCTGATATTTCTCATCCAAACGCATAGATCTCCCGCACATATCCGCTCAATGGTTCACTTCTGTTTCTGCCTTAGTCTTCGAAATATTTCCTGTTTTTGTGAGCTTGCTGTAGATCCGCGGCTGTAACATGATTTTGTGAAATGTGTTTCTGCATAACTAGTTATCCATAGTTTCAATTGCTTTCGATGCTTAGGCCAGGGCGGTTTAACTTCACCATAGAGAAAAAATTGCTAAACCGGTATATATGTCATTAGACCCCTAGTTGAGCCGCCAGAATCCATCTGATGCCGCGTTGTAGAAGACCGGTTTATGGGTATTGCCTCCGGTTTACCGTAATTAGATCAACACCTTGTTATCCGGCATGTCCTTAAACCGGATCACTTATTTCTTGTAGATCTCGTCATGGCCAAACAAGTGTACGAATGCAACTGGGTTCCCTCCCGTGTCACAGAATCACAGCTGAACGATCTAGTCCTGATCGGCGCTTTGGATAGCAAAGATACAATTCACTGGAGGGTTCCTGGAGATGAATGTCCTCCTACGCCCCAGGAAGGAGAGGTCGTGGTCTTCGCAGATCATATGGCCCGGGGCTTCAAACCGCCCGGCTCTAAATTTTATCGGGATGTGTTAGCCAACTTTCAACTCCGTCCACAGGATATTGGCCCCAACTCCGTCACCAATCTATGTCACTTTCAAGTACTTTCTGAGGCATACCTTCAAGAGGAGCCTTCAGTCGAGTTATTTAGAGATCTCTTTCATCTGAACCGCCGTACTGAATTCACTGACGGCCCTAATACCGAACTGGGCGGTATGGCCATTCAGAAAAGGAAAGAAATCACCTATCCCCACGTCAAACTCCATACTCACCCCAAGGAATGGAATGCAACTTGGTTTTATTGCAAGGATACCTCTCCTGACAATGAAAATCCCTTGCCTGGCTTCCGTCCGGAACGGCTCAGCAACACTCACCCTTTTCCACAAAGGCTAAGCGCCAAGGAGAGAATTAAATATGCTCCTCAACTGTCCAAGCTCCGGGCCTTCATGGCCAATGGTTTAACAGGAATAGATCTTGCACGCTGCTGGATATCATGGAGCATTTTGCCTCTAAGCCGGCGCCCAAATTTGATGTGCGAGTATACTGATAGTGTCGATGACCCACTCCGACACACTAAAATCCAACTCCCTGATGACGAAGTCACAGAATCTGTGAAAAAGATGTTGAATGAACCGGAGCACCTCTGTGCTCAAACCGGTCTGCCTCCTTACTGCACCACCAACAAACCGCCAGCGGTAATATTTTAATTGCTCTATTATTGAACCGGTTACTATTTTATATGTTCAACATTTAATTGCTGCTGATCCAGGGTGATAATCCGTTTTGGAGTAAGAAACTTCCTCAAGACAAAACGGAGAAGGCAGGACGGCCAACCCGGCCCAAGACCAAGGTTATCAAGAAACCAGCTCATAAGAGAAAAACCACTGCTTCATCTGACCCTGCCATTGATGACGATGTGGGTAATCCGGATCTTGAGGTAGAACTTGATTCACTTGGCTTGCTTTTTACACACCTTATTGATGATAATGCTTGTCAGGATGACGCTGAAGCCAGCAATGCGGGTTTCGTTGAGGTAACCATTCTCTCTTCCGATTCAGAAATCCTGCCTTTGCCAAAATTTCGCCGGGCAAACCGGAAAATTAAATTTTCTCATCCTCTTGCTTATCTGGATTCCCAATTTCTTATGAAGACCCAGCAACACGAAGCTCGCCGCACAACCCGGCATAGTGGCCAGGTAGTTACCTCTGCCGGTTTACCAAACAGTCCGGTTCGAAAACGCCGCTCCGAGGTCTCCAACCTTTTTATTGATTTAAATCGTAAAGCGGGTTTCTTCCGTCAACCTCTTAATCCATACGACTCCGATTATCAGGTCACTTCTCATTCATCATCTGGTGAATCGTCAGCCACTCAGCTACCACCTTTGAAAACAGTTGCTGGGTAAGTTAAACTGAACATATGCTTCCAGTATACCGCATAATAGCTTATGCTTTTTCTTGATTTTTGTTTTCCTTTCAGGGCTAAACCGAAACCAAGCAAGAAGGCCCGCCTGGATAAAGCGGCTGAAGAGGATGTAGCCCCAGAACATGACCAAGCACCGGATCATGAAGTGTTTACTTGTGAAGATATCCCCAATGATCCTCCTCTGCAAGACGACGTTATCCCTGAAGAAGGTCTTATTCATACTCCAGCCTCTGCTGATCCGCCTGCCAGCTCTGTCCAGATTGAGAAATCCCACACTCCTGCTGACAAAACGGCCGCGCCAACCCAAACTGGCGAGTCAAAAGATGACGATGTTGTGATTGCCGGCGTAGGCCGCTCTGAACCCGGGAATCCTGCCACCCTTACCAGGCATACCATCAAAGAGGATTCTTCCCCTTTGAACAAAGGAAAATGGGATGTTGAATTAGAGACATATGCCGCTCTGAATGCTCAAGATCTTCATTCTGGCTATTTAAACCGGCTTTACACTAGCCGTGACTGTGAAGCTGGCCTGGTCAAAATGATGAGAGATAAATTTGAGGTAAATTCCTTCTTTCCTTTCTGCCATTGCATTCATCCTTGTAGCCCCCAAGGGCCGATTTGTGACCTTGGTCAAAACCGGGACTTGATCCTGAACATTTTTGAAATTCGTCGGCATAACCCTGGAGGACCGGTCTAACTTAGCATAAGTAAACCGGGGCTCAAAAATAAAAAGTTGTCCTTAGAACATAACTTGATCAAATAGCCATTAGCCCCCAAGTGCCAAGTTGAATACTTGTATTGAGCTTGGGACTTTGTAATCTAGCAATATACAAAAAATTGAAGGTGCATTAGCCCCCAAGTATCAGGCATATAACTTTGTTATGTGGTTGATACTTCCATTTCTTGGATCGCCTGTGCAAAGCTTAAAATGCCATCTGTATGCAGGCTGAGGTGAAAATCAAGGAGGACCAGATTGCCGATTTGCAGGAGGCCCTGAAGACCCAGCAGGCTGAAACAGATAAGGCCAAGCAAGAATTAACCAGCGCTTTGAGCACTACTGAACGGCTGAAAGAAGGCTTCAAAAAAGAGCGGGCTGACTGGGCCACTGAGAAGGCCGGTTTAACCAAAAGAGCGGAAAATGCTGAAGCGGCCCTTAAACCGGTGGTGGATGAACTAACGGCCGTGCAGCGGCAAATACATTCCATGACTGCTGCAATCTTTGGTAAGCTCCTTGTAACTTCTGTGATAAATTTGAATCTGCTGTATCATGCATCCGGTTTAAGACCATTCCAATCTTGTTGTAGGCACACGTATTGGGCACTTAGGAAATGATGTGCGGAAGAAATTGAAAGCTGCCTACACCTTGGTGGAACAATTGTATACCGGAGCCCAACGGATCATCACCACAGCTTCTCACAACAACCCGGCGTCCTCTTTAATCCAGGACACTCTTAGCAAGTTGTCAATGCTTCCAGCCCGGATTGAGGAGCTGAAAAAATCCACTGCCCGAACCGGAGCAATCAATGCCTTAATCCGGGCAAAGGCATGGGTGCCCGACTTTGATCCTGTGGAAGCAGCTCAAGGCTATCCAAGTCTGAAAGAAGATGGCTCTGAATTCAACGAAGAAGATTTAAGGGCCATAAAACGTGCAGTGCGCCCTCTGGCTTGCCAGCTAGCTGAAGAGGCAGATTTGACGCATTATCAAGCGCAATATAATAATCAAAACAAGCGAGTGCCTGCCCCAACTGTTGAAGCGGAGAATCTGATTCCTCCAATCCGTAAGCACACTTACGCCCCTGATATTGAACCGTCTTCCCTGATCTATGAAGAAGCTGTTTTCCAAGCTTTAATGGGAATCGACTGGACCACTGTTGATTTCCAGCCAATGGGTAGAGACGAGGAAGCTGAAGCGGCGGAGGATGAGGAGCAGGCTTGAACCGGAAGCCGGTTTGAAGAGCTATTTGCAACATCCTTCCACAAAAACAATGATTTTGTTTGAGCACCATGCTGCCTTGTAATAGGATAGTTAAAACTTCTGCCTGGAATATGCCTTCGTGCATAAGTACTGAAGCTTTTGCTTGAAAAACTTTAATTTATATTTCCTGCAATCAAAAAAATTTGAACTTCAGTGGCGGTTATACCGTCAGTCGGATTATGATCTTGATATGTGTATCAGTAATATAACAAATAGATGATACATAAATACCTGCCATGTTTGAGCATAAAGCTGGCTTTAGCCAAGCTTGAAGCGGTGGTTTTATAAACCATTACCGTCAAAAAGGGAGAAAGTAGCTCCCGTACAAACCGTACTGACTTAATACGAGCCCCCTGGTTACTCCATGATGTTAACAGGGAAAAGGTAAACCAGGCAGGCTCCTCCGGATTTAAAGGGGGGTCAAAAACTATTGGCTGAACCGGAAAAAATATGCTTGTTGACATAAAAGAAATCCAACAAAAGCAAAGAACGAACAAACCATGAAAACAACATGGAAGCAAAGGCAATGATAAAAACCATTTGCAAAAAATATGCTATACTGAGCTGTTCAGATGGCATTACCATGGTCGGACAGGATCAAGGCCCCCAATAGGAGTGACAATGATTCAAGTCAGCCAGGTCCCCAAATGACTCGTGGCATATATGCCAGATCAAGAGGCGTGACAATGGTTCGGGTTCGACCATGCCCCCAAGTGATTTTGTGGCCTTAGGCCGACCAAGAGGCGTGACTGGTTCAGACTTGACCATGTCCCCAAATGATCTGGTGGCTGTCGCCTATCAAAGGGTGTTCGTTGGTTCGGACACGACCAAGGCCCCTAGTGATATATAAAAAACATATGTCAAGGGGTAAACCGGAGGCCGCTTTAAACAGAACCACTCCGTGTAACCTCGCATGATGAGAAAGACAGAGACCCCGCTTTAGCTGAGGCTCCGGTTTGATATACCAAAGATAATATATACATTGTCATAATATGTACATAGATAGAGCCGATGGCTCAAGTATAGTAAGGCCGAAGATGAGCTATATTCCATGGCCTGTTGGTCTCCTCCTCTGATGTACGTGAATCTTGATGCCCTCGAATATCAATCAGATAGTACGACCCGTTGTGCAAATTCTTGCTGACCACGAAAGGTCCCTCCCAAGGTGGGGATAACTTGTGCATATCCGTTTGATCTTGGATGAGTCGAAGCACCAAATCTCCTTCTTGAAAAGTTTTGGTTCTAACCCGGCGACTGTGATAGCGACGAAGATCTTGCTGGTAAATCGCCGAACGGGCAGCCGCTATATCAAGCTCCTCGTCCAATAAGTCCAAAGCGTCTTGTCGTGCTGTCTCATTGTCTGTTTCAACATAAGCTGCCACACGAGGCGAATCGTGTCGGATGTCACTAGGGAGAACTGCCTCCGCTCCATAGACCATGAAAAATGGCGTGTATCCTGTGGACCGGTTTGGCGTAGTATTGATACTCCATAATACAGATGGTAGCTCTTCAACCCAACATCCTGGTGTTCTTTGCAATGGGACCATAAGCCGGGGTTTGATGCCTCGCAAGATTTCCTGATTAGCTCGTTCTGCCTGTCCATTGGACTGGGGGTGTGCCACTGACGACACGTCAAGTCGGATGTGCTCACGTTCACAGAACTCCTTCATAGCGCCCTTGGATAAATTGGTACCATTGTCAGTAATGATACTGTGTGGAAAACCAAACCGGAAAATCACCTTCTTGATGAACTGCACCGCTGTTGCTGCATCACACTTGCTGACAGGCTCCACTTCAACCCACTTGGTAAATTTGTCAACTGCCACCAAAAGGTGAGTTTTCTTATCCTTGGATCTTTTAAAAGGCCCAACCATATCCAGCCCCCAAGTTGCAAACGGCCATGTTATTGGGATCATCCTCAATTCTTGAGCTAGCACATGAGCACGCCTTGAAAATTTCTGACATGCATCACACTTTTTAACCAAGTCCTCCGCATCAGCATGCGCTGTCAGCCAGTAGAACCCGTGACGAAATGCCTTTGCCACCAGAGACTTTGAACCGGCGTGGTGTCCACAATCCCCTTCATGGATTTCTCTTAAGATTTCACAGCCTTCCTCAGGAGAAACACAACGTTGAAACGCCCCTGATACACTGCAATGATGTAATTCACCATTGACAATCGTCATAGACTTGGATCGCCGGACGATCTGCCTGGCCAGAATCTCATCCTCTGGTAACTCTCCCCGGTTCATGTACACAAGATAAGGAACTGTCCAATCCGGAATAACACGCAGGGCTGCCACCAATTGAGCCTCCGGATCAGGGATAGCCAAATCCACCTCACCTGGGAGCTTGACTGACGGGTTGTGCAACACGTCCAAAAAGACGTTAGGCGGGACCGGTTTACGCTGAGAACCCAATCGACTTAAAGCATCCTTCGCTTCATTCTTCCGACGGTCCACATGATCCACTTGATAACCCTTGAAACATCCTGCAATATTATCCACTTCCCGACGATATGCAGCCATGAGCGGGTCCTTAGAATCCCAAGTGCCAGACACCTGTTGAGCCACTAAGTCCGAGTCACCAAAGCACTTAACCCGGCTTAAATTCATCTCTTTAGCCATCCGGAGACCATGGAGCAAAGCTTCGTACTCAGCTGCATTATTAGTACGAGGGAACATTAAGCGGAGAACATAACAAAACTTATCACCTCGTGGGGAAGTTAATACGACTCCAGCCCCCGAGCCTTCCAATTGCCTGGACCCGTCAAAATGAATAGTCCAATATGTGTGATCCGGCTTCTCCTCGGGTGCTTGTAACTCCGTCCAGTCATTGATGAAATCAACAAGTGCTTGAGACTTCACTGTCGTCCGAGGCACGTACTTCAGTCCGTGTGGCCCAAGCTCTATAGCCCACTTGGCAATCTGGCCAATCGCCTCCCGATTCTGTATAATATCACCCAAGGGAGCTGAACTGACCACTGTGATGGGGTGCCCTTGAAAATACTGCTTCAACTTCCGACTGGCCATAAAAACACCATAGACCAGCTTCTGCCAATGCGGATACCTTTGCTTGGATTCAATAAGCACCTCACTGATATAATAAACCGGCCGCTGAACCGGATATTCCTTGCCTGCCTCTTTGCGTTCCACCACAACAGCCACGCTAACTGCCCGAGCATTGGTCGCTACGTATAATAATAGTGGCTCCTTGTCGACCGGAGCTGCAAGAACAGGTGGATTGGCTAACTGCCGCTTCAGGTCCTCAAATGCCTCATCAGCAGCTGGACTCCAGACGAAATTGTCTGTCTTCCTCAGCATTTGGTACAAAGGGATAGCCTTCTCCCCGAGGCGGCTGATAAAACCGGCTCAGCGCAGCGATTCGGCCCGCCAAACGCTGAACATCGTTGATACACTTCGGTTTAGCTAGGGATGTAATAGCCGTAATCTTCTCTGGATTAGCCTCAATTCCTCTGTTAGACACCAGGAAACCCAGTAACTTGCCTGCTGGAACACCAAAAACACACTTGGCCGGATTAAGCATCATCCTGTAAGCTCGCAAGTTGTGAAAGGTCTCCTTCGAATCATCCACCAGTGTCTCCTTCTGTCTTGATTTTACTACAATATCATCCACATAGGCGTGCACATTACGGCCGATCTGCTCATGCAGGCAATTCTGTACACACCGTTGATAGGTGGCTTGGGCACTCTTGAGCCCGAAGGGCATAGATACATAGCAGAAGGCTCCAAAGGGAGTCATAAATGTTGTTTTCTCCTGGTCCTTAACCGCCATCTTGATCTGATGATATCCAGAGTATGCATCCAAAAAACTCAAACGCTCACAACCCGCCGTGGCATCAATGATCTGGTCAATACGGGGGAGGGCAAAAGGATCTACCGGACAGGCTTTGTTAAGATCTGTGTAATCCACACACATACGCCAAGTGTCGTTTTTCTTAAGAACCAGCACCGGATTAGCAAGCCACTCTGGATGGAACACCTCAATAATAAAACCAGCTGCTAAAAGCCTGGCCACTTCCTCTCCAATGGCTTTGCGTCTTTCTTCGTTAAACCGGCGGAGGAACTGTTTCACCGGTTTATACTTAGGATCCACATTAAGAGTGTGCTCAGCGAGTTCCCTCGGTACACCTGGCATGTCAGACGGCTTCCATGCAAAAATGTCCCGATTCTCACGGATGAACTCGATGAGCGCGCTTTCCTATTTGGGATCCAGGTTGGCACTGATGGTGAACTGCTTGGACGAATCGCCGGGCACGAAGTCAACAAGCTTGGTCTCAGCTGCCGATTTGAACTTCAGATCTGAATCATGCTCTGTAGTTGGCTTCTTCAAAGGGGTCATATCCGCCGGATCAACATTGTCCTTATAATACTTCAACTCCTCCGTGGCACAGACTGACTCTGCATAAGCCGCATCACATTCCTCACATTCCAAAGCGACCCTACGGCTCCCATGAACCGTTATGGTCCCCTTGTAACCCGACATCTTGAGCTGCAAGTAGATATAACAAGGCCGCGCCATGAACTTGGCGTAAGCCGGCCGGCCAAACAAGGCGTGATACGGGCTCCGGATCTTCACCACCTCAAATGTTAGCTTTTCCGACCGGGAGTCGTGCTCGTCCCCAAAGGCCACATCCAGGGCTATCTTACCAACAGGATATGCAGATTTGCCAGGCACCACACCATGGAACACCGTATTCGACGGTCTGAGATCTTTGTCTGTTAAACCCATGCGGCGAAATGTCTCATAGTACAATATGTTAATACTGCTTCCTCCATCCATGAGTACCTTGGTGAATTTATAACCCCCCACCTGAGGGTCTACCACTAATGCTAGCTGGCCCGGATTATCAATCCGGGGCGGGTGATCCTCTCTGCTCCACACGATAGGCTGCTCCGACCAGCGCAAGTAACGTGGTAAGGCCGGTTCAACGGAATTCACCGCTCGCCTGTGGAGCTTTCGGTCACGTTTATCCAAACTAGTTGTGAAAACATGATATTGCCCATTGCTCAACTGCTTTGGCTGGCTCTGATAACCTGACTGCTGCTGCTGCTGCTGCTGCCGGCCGTTCTGATTATTCTGGCTATTGTGACCGCCCTGATTGAAACCTAAACCGGAAACTCCATCGTGACCCGGACCGTGTAAACCGGATCCTGAACCGCCACCTGACCCATGGTCATACCGGAAGGCATTAGAGTTTTTAAACTCCTGCATGATATAACAATCTTTTCAAAGATGGTTAGCTGGCGCCTCCTTCGTCCCGTGCTTCGGGCAAGGCTGATTCAACAAATAGTTCAAGCGGCTTGCGTTAGGATTGGGAGCCCCATTACGATTTGCCGCTTTACCTCTGCGTCGCTGCCCCCTGTCCTGTGCATCAGTGTTGGCCACAAAGTCCATGCTGCCATCCGCCTTGCGCTTGCCTCCGTTTCCATGACCCGCTAGTTTGTACTGCTGCTGTTTGGAGTTGCTGTTCTTCTTTCCCTTCCCTGCTTCATCATCATTAGGCTCGGGATCCTTGGTACTGTCCGAATCGGCATACTTCACTAAAGCGGCCATGAGGGTTCCCATGTCATTACAGAACCGCTTCATGCGTCCCAACTTCAATTTTAGAGGCTCAAACCGGCAGTTGCCCTCCAGAGTTAAGATCGCAGAGTCGGCATTAATCCTGTCAGATGAGTGCAAAATTTCCGAAACGCGGCGCACCCACGGGTCATTGATTCTCCTTCCTCGTGGACACAAGCCGCCAGATCTACTATGGACTTGGGCTGCTTACAGGTATCCTTGAAATTCTGTATAAACCGGGCCCGCAACTGGGCCCATGAGCTGATAGAATTGGGTGGTAGGCTCTTTAACCAAGTACGAGCCGTGCCCTCGAGCACCATGGTGAAATATTTTGCACATGCGGCCTCATCCACGTCCAGCATTTCCATGGCCATCTCATAACTCTCTACCCATGCTTCAGGGGGTAAATCAGCGGTGTAATTCGGCACCTTGCGTGGACCCTTGAAATCTTTGGGCAGGCGCACATTACGTGAAGCTGGGATTAAGCAAGGCACTCCCAAAGAGGATGTGATTCCCGGTCCGGCAAAGGTTGTAGAACGAACCGGTGTAAGTTGGCCCACATTGTCATGTGCTGCTAACTCGGCCTCCCTTTGTGCCCGGGCCCGGTCCACCACATCCCGAGCATCGCCAACACCACCTGCCGGGTCATTACCACGGGCCGTTTCACGGCCTCGCGCATTGCTTGATATGGCCGGTTCATCCATGCGCCTGCTATAGCTCCGGCTCGGACGGGGCGTAGAATGAATCCGATCACGGCTGTACGAGTATGCCTCCTGTTGAATCAGCGCAGTCCGAAGAAGCTCCTTAACCCGGCGCGTTTCTATCGCTTGCGGAGAATCCCCTTCGACTGGGATGGCCTCTAACCGTGCAGCGGCCGCAACAAGGTTGTCCATAGGATTCGAATAATGACCCGGGGGCGTCTGGACCGGCGGAGGAACCGCAATGTTTTGGTAAGGAGGCTCCATCAGGCAAGGTTGGCCCGTCGCCCCTGGCCCTGGTGCCTCAATCCGGTTTGTCTCCGGGTACTGCGGCGGATTACTGGGTCCAGCTCCTGGAGTGCGAAAGAGATTTCGGGGGTCAAACCCTAACGGCAGGCGTGATCTGTGCTTCCGCTTCAAAACCTCCTGTGATGCGTTCTGGTCAAGCATGAGTTTATAGGCCTGGGCGTCCAAAGCGGCCCGCTCTGTAGCCATCCGGTCTTTTTCTGCTGCCAGATCCGCTTTGGCTTGCACGATCTGCTCTCTCACCTTCGCAATTTATGCATTATGGGCCTCCTGATCCGCCGGATTGTCCTCTACCATAAGCGCGGTAGTGCATCAAACAGCTCAGATAGAACTTGAACCGGCGGGTGCATAAGGCCTCCAGACCCTGCTGCTGCTGATCCCGAAAGCATTGCTGCGGCGGTCGAAGAGTGATTCGCCGCCTGTGTGCCGGCCATGAATATTCTAACCCGGTTGACCTGGCCCGGGGGGTCCGGAATACTGTCGCCATCGGAACAGCCCCTAATCTGGTCGTCTTGCAACTGGTATAGCGATTCGGTCTCTCCGGTCGAGGACTCGTCATCAGAATAGACGACGGTCTCACTACCGTGTTCTGCTTCGTCCTCACGCTCTCCTTCGTGGACGACTCCAACGAAGACACGCTTCACGGCCGGTTTAGCCCAGGTAGATCTCGCACGCTGAGCCGTCTCGATGGGGTTGGTGCAGATGTCCGGCTCAGGCCCAGGCTTACCGATTTTGCCAATGAAAACGTGTATGCCACCAAAGAGGACCCGGTACCCGTACTCGATCGAATCGGCCTCGGGACCCCATCCTGCGTCGTCGATGTAGATCCTGCCCCGACGACTCTTGGTCATCCGGCCCACAACATAGCCTTCGAGTCCCTTGAGCTTGCCCTCCAAGATCGTCAAACCATCGTGCGATGGCCCCACGGTGGGCGCCAACAGTCGTGGATTTGTAAGTTTTGGCCCGTACTTCTCTGCTTTGATATCTTCGAGCCTGCTGTTGATAGAATGCGGAACGAGATTTTGCCACGTCGCGCTCCTCCTCTGTCGTGGATTTGTCATGGAAGATGTCCTAGCGAAAGGACTTAGTCGTGGAGCCATCACTACGAGTTTACTTGAAGGGGTTAAAACAGACACAAAGACACGAGGGTTTTATACTAGTTCGGCCCCTTCGATGAAGGTAAAAGCCTACGTCTAGTTGTGATGGAATTGATATGATCTCGATGGCTAGGGAGCAAACAAGCTTCGCCTAGGCTCGAGTTGTGGTTGTCTCTCCCCTGAACCGCCACCAGGTCGTCCCCTTATATACACGGGTGACGCCCGTCGGTCCATAGAGTCCTAACCGGTTCATACTCGTATTCCGGTTGGTATCTCCCTATTCCTTACTTACAATACAAGTCATACATCAGGCCGGTTTGCGGCTACATGCTCTAACCGACTACATGCCTTGGGCTTTCATCTGTTTACGCCACTAATGAAGTTAACGCGGCCCAAGTAGGCCGGTTTATGCCTAGTGGTAATATCCCCAACATCCTCTAAGGCGTCCAAACTGTCCTGCCGATCCAACTCGGCTTCTCTTTCTTCGTACATGCGCACGCGAGATGAGTCATGAATTATATCGCAGGGCAAAACTGCCTCAGCGCCGTATACCATAAAAAATGGTGTGAATCCGGTAGTGCGGTTTGGCGTGGTCCGCAACCCCCAGAGTACGGAGTTGAGCTCCTCTATCCAGTGTGTGTTAGATTCCGTGAGGGACCGCACTAATTTGGGTTTAATGCCGCTCATGATTAGACCATTTGCTCGTTCGACTTGACCGTTAGTTTGAGGGTGATAGACTGAAGCGTAGTCGAGCTTGATGCCCATGTTTTTGCACCAGAGTTTAACCTCGTCGGCCGTGAAATTCGTGCCGTTATCAGTGATGATGCTGTGGGGGACGCCTAAATGGTGTACTACCCCGGATATGAAGTCTATCACAGGTCCGAATTCTGCCGTTTTAACCGGCTTGGCCTCTATCCATTTGGTGAATTTGTCCACCATGACCAATAAGTATTTTTGCTTGTGGGTTCCCCCTTTAAGGGGTCCAACCATGTCAAGCCCCCAGACCGCGAACGGCCAAGTGATGGGTATAGTTTTGAGGGCGGTGGGTGGCATGTGGCTTTGATTAGCAAAGAGCTGGCAACCGATGCATCGTTGGACTAAGTCCTAAGCATCTGCCCGGGCTGTCGGCCAATAAAATCATGTACGGAAGGCCTTGCCTACAAGGGCCCGGGCTGCGGCGTGGTGCCCGCCGAGTCCGGCGTGAATTTCAGCCAGGAGATTTCGCCCTTCCTCTTTGGAGATACACCTTTGAAGGACTCCGGTTGTGCTTTTTTATAAAGTTCTCCCTCATGGACCTTGTAGGCTTTAGATCGCCGAACTATGCAGCGGGCCTCATTTTGGTCTTCGGGAAGTTCCTGCCTAATTAAGTAGGCTAGGAATGGTTCCGTCCACGGGGCAATTACTGCCATTATTTCGTGGGCTGAAGGTGTTATTTCATTGGCTGAGCCACCGATTGTGTCAGAATGTTCCGTGTTGGGTGGTGCAGTTGGTTCCGGGTTGTTATTTCCGGACTCCTCTTCCCATAATACAGATGGCTTAAAGAGCCGCTCCGGGAAGACGTTTGGAGGGACGGCGTCGCGTTTTGCGCCGATGCGTGCCAACACGTCTGCTGCCTGGTTATTGTCCCGGGCTACATGGTGGAATTCGAGTCCTTCGAACCGAGCTGACATTTTTAGGACGGCGTTACGGTAGGCTGCCATTTTCGGATCCTTGGCATCAAAGTCTCCATTTACTTGGGATATTGCGAGGTTTGAATCCCCGTGCACCTCTAGGCATTGAATACCCATGGAGATTGCCATCCGGAGACCATGTAGAAGGGCCTCGTATTCGGCTGTGTTGTTGGAGTCCGTGTACATTATTTGAAGTATGTATTGGACTGTGTCTCCGGTTGGGGACGTCAAGACGACGCTAGCCCCCAAGCCAGCCAACATTTTGGAGCCATCCAAATGCATGATCCAATTGGAGTATGCGCCGTACTCTTTAGGGAGTTCGGCTTCGGTCCATTCGGCGATGAAGTCAGCCAAAACTTGCGACTTTATAGCTCGCCATGGTTTGTAGGTTATGCCAAATGGTAAGAGCTCAATGGCCCATTTTGCAATCCTGCCCGTCGCGTCGCGATTGTTTATAATATCGTTGAGAGGTACTTCGGAGGCCACCGTTATGGAACACTCTTGAAAGTAGTGTCGCAGCTTCCGGGATGCCATGAACACCGCGTACGCTATCTTTTGATAATGTGGGTACCGGGACTTGCATGGAGTTAAGACAGTGGATACGTAGTACACTGGTTTTTGAAGAGGGAATTTGTGCCCTTCTGTTTCTCGTTCGACGACGAGTACTGCGTTGACAACTTGATGTGTTTCCGCGATATATAATAACATCAGTTCGCCCAGGTTGGGCGCGGCCAGGACTGGATTTGTTGCCAATATGGCCTTAATTTCTTCGAGTCCGGTCGTGGCAGCATCCGTCCATTCGAAGTGTTCGGTGCACCGGAGGAGGCGATAGAGGGGCAGTGCCTTTTCTCCCAAACGGGAGATGAAGCGGCTTAGAGCCACCATGCATCCAGTTAGTTTTTGTATTTGTTTGAGGTCTTTTGGGATATCCAATTGTGACAGAGCTCGAATCTTGGCTGGGTTTGCTTCAATTCCTCTACCGGATACAATGAAGCCCAAGAGCTTTTCGGCTGGTACGCCGAAAACACATTTTTCCGGGTTGAGCTTAATGTCGTATGCTCGGAGGTTGTCGAATGTAAGCCTCAAATCGTCTACTAGAGTTTCGACGTGTTTGGTCTTAACGACCATATCGTCTACGTATGCCTCCACTGTTTTGCCTATCTGGATAGCCAGACATGTCTGAATCATGCGCTGATATGTTGCGCCGGCGTTTTGAGTCCGAAGGGCATTGCGTTGAAGCAGAATGGTCCGTATGGAGTAATGAATGTCGTTGCGGCCTGGTCTTTTTCCGCCATCTTGATTTGATGGTATCCGGAGTATGCATCGAGGAAGCACAATGAATCGTGCCCTGCGGTAGCATCGATGATTTGGTCGATGCGGGGGAGGGGGAAAGGATCCTTTGGACAGGCCTTGTTAAGGTCTTTGAAATCGACACAAAGGCGCCAGGATTTGTCCTTTTTTGGTACCATTACCAGGTTTGCTAGCCAGTCCGGATGTTTTATATCTCTGATGAATCCGGCTTCTAAGAGTTTGGCTAGATCCTCTCCCATTGCCTGTCTTTTGGGTTCGGAAAATCGCCGAAGAGCCTGTTTGACTGGCTTGAATCCTTTTAGGATATTTAGGTTGTGTTCTGCTAGCCTGCGTGGGATTCCTGGCATATCTGAAGGGTGCCAGGCAAAAATGTCCCAATTTTCCCGAAGGAATTCTCGTAGTGCGGCTTCTACATCAGGGTTTAATTGTGTCCCAATGGAGGCCGTCTTTGTGGGGTCCGTTGGATGGACCTGGAATTTGACTACTTCGTCTGCTGGTTTAGAAGAGGTGGACTTAGATCTCTTATCGAGTATCACATCGTCCCTATCCACCGTGGAGCGCAGCTTGGTGAGTTCCTCTGCCGCTAGGGCTTCGGATAGTGCCTCTAGGGCTAGTGCGGCTGTCTTATTTTCAGCGTGGAGTGCTATATCTGGATCACTGACAAGAGTGATGATTCCATTGGGCCCGAGCATTTTAAGCTTCATGTACCCGTAATGGGGTATAGCTTGGAAAATTGTGAATGCCTCTCGCCCTAACAAGGCGTGATATCCGCTGCCGAACGGGGCCACTTGGAACGTGACCTCCTCGGACCTGTAATTGTCCGGTGAGCCGAACACTACATCTAGTGTGATTTTTCCTGTGCAGCGTACTTCCCAACTAGGGATTATTCCTCAAAAGGTTGTGCTGCTTCGCTCAATGCGGCTCCAGTCAATTTCCATTTTTTGGAGGGTTTCCTCGTAGATGAGGTTTAATCCGCTGCCGCCATCCATGAGTACCTTGGTAAGACGAAAGACGTCCACTATCGGACTGAGGACCAATGCTGCTGGTGCTCGGGCTGTTCGGAATTTAGGTTCGTCGCTGGCATTGAAGGTGATAGCCGTGTCGCTCCATGGATTTGTTCTTGCTACTTGGTAGACTTCGGTGAGGCTGCGGATTGTTCGTTTCCGCATATTATTTGATGCGAAAGTCTCGAAGACTGTTAATACCGTACTGGTACTATTGGGCTGGTTACCCGGGGCTAGAAAACCTTCGCCACTTTTGGCCACCTGCCGTAGTATCCAACATGCTCGAAGGGTATGTGTTGGAGTGGCGCCCTCTGTACTATGGATTTTACAGGGTCCGTTGAGCCATCCCTCCAATACGGTTCCGTGCCCTTTAGGGGGTTTTTGCTTTTTGGTTTTTAACCCAGGTGCTTGAGTATGACGCACCCTTTTATTTCGAACTAGGGTTGTGTTCAGGGCCGGATTGTCCCAAAACTTGGTTTTGGTTTTCCATGCACTCTCCATCGCACAGTATTTTTGTACTATGGTCGCCAGGTCGGCGAAGCATGTAACTTCGCGACGACTTATGGCGTTCATGATTCCTTGTCCGTGCAATCGTTGCAGAAAATTGAGATTGCGCTTTCCTCACGGCAGTCCTTTATCCTATCCATAACCAGGAGGAATCTGGCCCAGTAATGATGTACTGTTTCATCAGGCTCTTGCCGTATTTGAGATAGATCGCTTATGTTTGGGTGGGCGGGCGGAATTAAATTCGGAACCCTGCCCAATCTAAGGCTCAAAGGCCGAGAAGTTTCCGGATTTGGAAGCTTGGATTGCTGGATGTTATCCAACAAATCTGGTCCGATGCCTGACTTTAGGTTCAGTACTTGATTGACGTCCGTCCCTCCGCAGGAATCCGGCATGGAGGGATTGGGAATCCGTACATAACTAGTCTTTAACATAGAAGAAGAGTCGACGCGTTGTTCCTCTACCACAACAACATGGTGGGTAGCCTGGGGAGAGTTAATTTCTCTCTGATCGGTTTTAAGCCCAATCTGATCGTAGTCTGTAGCGACTCCTAGGGCGGCGATGCAATCCAAGAGCTCATTTACGGAGGAGAGCTCCATCGGATCTAGCTGCTCGGCGAATTCCGAGTTGACGTGAAGATCGCTTTTGATGACCTGAGAGGTCATTGTCGGAGCGGTGGCCGAACATGCGGTCATAAGAAAACCGCCTAGCCAGATAGTTTAGCCGGTGGCCAAAGCTCCCTTGACGACGGTGCCGTCTTTAAAGACGGGAAAAGGCATCCCTCCTGATTGCGACGGCACAGAGGAACTCTCAATGAAAACACCAATGTCGGTGTCAAAACCGGCGGATCTCGGGTAGGGGGTCCCGAACTGTGCGTCTAGGCGGATGGTAACAGGAGACAAGGGACAGGATGTTTTACCCAGGTTCGGGCCCTCTTGATGGAGGTAAAACCCTACGTCCTGCTTGATTGATATTGATGATGTGGGTATTACAAGAGTAGATCTACCACGAGATCAAGGAGGCTAAACCCTAGAAGCTAGCCTATGGTATGATTGTTGTTCGTCCTACGGACTAAAGCCATCCGGTTTATATAGACACCGGAGAGGGCTAGGGTTACACAGAGTCGGTTACAATGGTAGGAGATCTACATATCCGTATCGCCAAGCTTGCCTTCCACGCCAAGGAAAGTCCCATCCGGACACGGGACAAAGTCTTCAATCTTGTATCTTCATAGTCTTGGAGTTCGGCTGATGATGATAGTTCGGCTATCCGGACACCCCCTAGTCCAGGACTCCCTCAGTTACGGCGCAATAAGCAAAGGACACAAGCGAAGAAAATGTGAAGACTTTCTATCAACAACTATTATGATGATGCCTTTGATCTAGAATATCACTGCAGTTACATGTGAACAAATGAAATCCCTTTGTAACAGATGAGTTTTCGTCCGAACCCCTGATACTTCCAAAGAGATTGTTTGTTTTGTACACAAAGTGCATTCAGTTTTTGTCGTAATCCTCTCAACTTTTTAGCACATGCTATGTGCGTGAAATGATGATACCATGCCAACTTTCAACCTTTTCAGAGTCCATTTGTAGTGCTTTTCAATTTAAGGGTCATTTAGCTCAAAAAATCAGTACATGCATGAAAAATACCAAATGAAGTCAGAGAGGGTTGAAAATTGATGATGTGGCTTTGAATGGTGCATTTTGAACAGACAAAAATTTTGGAGTTCAAATAAGTTCAAAAAATGGAATCCCTTTGTAACAGATGAGTTTCTGTCTGAAACCCTGATACTTCGAAAGAGATTGTCCATTTTGCACACGAAGTGCATCCAGTTTTTGCCGTAACCCTCGCAAATTTTTAGCACATGCTATGTGGGTGAAATGATGATACCATGCCAACTTTCAACCTTTTCAGAGTTCATTTATAGTGCTTTTCAATTTCAGGGTCATTTAGCTCAAATAATGAACTAATAGCAAAAAGAATGAACTAAAAATAATCAATTAAAATATTTTGTTATGATCAACTAAAACAAAACTATAATATCCTTCAATAGCAAAAAGAATCAACTAAAAAGCTTTTATAAAACTCCAATAGCAAAAGGAATCAACTCAAAAAACTTTGTTAAAACTTTAATAGCAAAAAAAATTATCATAAAGAATTTTTGTGTTAGAAACTAAAACAACAAAATATGTTTTTGAATATAATGATAAAACACAGTAATATTAAATAGCAGGAAAAAGAATCACTCAAAATCTATTTTTATAGTAAAGTTATTCAAAAACTAGTGATTCACACAAATTTCAAAAAATTCAAATTTAAACTATTCAAATTGGAAAACAAATGGCACTAACAGAAAGTTTATAATTTTTTATTACCTAAAAGCAAAAATACTAAAAAATAAAGCAAAAAACAAAAGAAAATAAATAATGCAAAAAACAAAAAACTAGAAAAAAATGCCATCTACTGGGCCACCACGACCTGAATACAACTAGAAACCCAACCATGGGCCAGGATTCAGGCCCGTAGAAGGGCCAGTAGGCCCATCAGGCATAGAAGTGTCAGATTAGGCCTGTAAGCCTGCAATGGAGAGGAGCTCGAGAGGGGTGCGGCAGTGGGGCTTATAAACCACTACGCGCCCCTCTCAACTAGCGGGGTGGGTCTAAAGGTTTTGGCCACGGGCAGCCGAGGCCTTTGGTCCCGGTTGGTGCCACCAATCGGGACCAAAGGCCTCTGTTTCCCGCCCTTTGGGCTGCTGAAAAGAGACCTTTGGTCCCGGTTGGTGGCACCAACCGGTACCAAAGGGTAGCATTGGTATCGGTTGCTGCCATGAACCGGTATCAATGCACTCGGTATATAACAAACCACTTAGCAGTTTCGACGAAATCCATCACTTCTTCTCCCCGACGCCCCTACTCCTCCTCGTCGCCGTCGCCGCCCGATGCCCCTGCTCCACCTTGTCATTGCTGCCGCCACCGATGCTATCAGGCTGCTCAACATCATCGTCGTCGCCGCCACCGACGCCATCAGGCTGCTCAACGTCACTGCTAACGCCCTCTGCCCCGACGACCTCGCAGATCCCCGTGCCCCTGCATGCCCCAATGCACCGCCCATCGTGCCCTGCCGCCCCCTATGAGCACCAGCCTGCTCCCGCGCCCCTGCCCTGCCCCTGCCGGCGCCGCCGCCGTGCCCCTCTGCCGTGCCTTTTAGATGTTTTTAGATGCTTAGATGTTTTTACATGTTTTTTAGATGTACTTGGTCAATTTTTTGTAGTATATATACATATATAGATGTTGTTAGATGTTTTTGTATATAGATGTTGTTTATTAGATGTTTTTGTATATAGATGTTGTTAGATGTTTTTGTAGTAGATGATGATGATATATGAAAACTAGCTTGGTTAATTTTTTGTACTAAATGATGATGATGATGTAATTTTGTTCGATGATATATGATGATCTAATTTTGTCGATATATATACCCCCTCCCCGATAACTTCGACATGAGGAGGGTCGATATACACCCTCCCTATAACATTTTTTCTATGTATATGTCGTCGTTGTCGATATACCCCCTCCTCGATAACTTCGACATGAGGGGGGTCGATATACCCCCTCCCTGATAACATTTTTTCTATGTATATGTCGCCGTTGTTGATATACCCCCTCCCCGATAACTTCGACATGAGGGTGGTTGATATACCCCCTCCCCGATAACATTTTTCTATGTATATGTCGTCGTTGTCCATATACCCCCTCCCCGATAACTTCGACATGAGGAGAAGAAGAAGGAGAAGAAGAGGAGAGGAAGAAGAGGAGAAAAAATAAGAAGAGGAAGAAGAAGAAGAAAAGAGGAGAAGAAGAAGGAATAGAGGAGAAGAAGAAGAAAAAATAGAAAAAAAATCTTTTTCTTCTTCTTCTCCTCTAAACTTTTTCTTCTTCTTCTCCTCTTTTTTCTTCTTTTTTTCTTCTATTTTTTCTTCTTCTTCTCCTCTATTTTTTCTTCTTCCTCCTCTTCTTATTTTTTATCGGGCACGAGGGTGTCGAAAACTAGGGTAGAGGGTTGAGGGTCGTCGAGGGGTCGAGGGTCGTCGAGGGGTCGAGGGTCGAGGGTCGTCGAGGGGTCGAGGGTCG
>NC_041385.1:68054444-68058795 GCF_002162155.2 Triticum dicoccoides
GGTACGTCGAGGGTCTACGGTCGTCAAGGGGTCGAGGGTCTAGGGTTGTCAAGGGGTCGAGGGTCGAGGGTCGTCGAGGGGTTGAGGGTCGAGGATCGCCGAGGGGTCTATGTTTGCCCCTATTAATATATCCATCTCTCATGTTTGTATATTAATTACCATGTTGTAATATTTGCAGAAACTATGGATCAATAAAGAGACATCGAACAAGAAGAGATATTGGGGGACATAATCCGCGACGGGCGTGATGTCATGTCGTTTCTCAACGACGTCGAAGAAGGTCTGGAAGGAGAGGAAGCAGGAGAGAAAGGAGAGGAAGCAGGCTACGGTGATCAAACAATGGAGGAGGAAAGTCATGATCATGAAGGTGGCTCCGACGACCGTGATGATGGCTCCGGTGACCGAAAGGACTCGGGATCAGCTGTTGCAAAGTCCGGAGAGGTATATATATATTAATTAAGCATGTTTGACTAGATATTTGATGCATTAATTGTTTTGGTATGTACATATACTAACTCTTCTTTCTTCTTTTATAGCCCTCCGGATCGAGCAAAACTTCGGTAACGAGATGAGGCCCGAAGAAAAAGGTGCGCCCCGATGAAAGGTTCACGATCACAGAAATCGCGTGATATGGCCAACCGATTAACCCCTCCGAACCAAGGAAGCATTTTCTGCTCAGTGTGGGGTTCTTATTAGGGACATGATCTCGATCAGCATCGAGCAATGGAATCAGCCTAAGAAGGAAGAGCTTCAAGTTTCTTTTGTCGAAGATAGACAGAAAGCTGATCTTTGGACCGTGCTGAAGGTAAATTTCACCCTACCGGAAGAGGAGGATCCGGAGAAGCCAGTTATAGAGCCATTTATCAAGTCTCATGCTCTCAAGAAGAAGGCAGGTCTATTCAGGGGGTGGAAGAATGAGTTGAAATCAACGTATGTCGACAAAAACAAGACTCTAGAATTCATTGGACGATTTGAGAAGATAAGAGACCAATTGCCCGCATTTGTGGCCCACAAGACATCGGAGAGGAGTAAGAAGATGTCAGCGATTAACAAGATAAATGCTACAAAGAAGGAGCATCACCATCACATGGGGTCAGGTGTCTACCTCAAAGCCTGGCCGTTGTGGGACAAGGCTGAGCAGGACCTGATTGCTAAAGGGGTCGAACCAGAGACATTGCACTGGCCAGACCGTTCAAGGACTTGGTTCTTCGGGGTTGGAGGAACTTTGGACCCTGAAACAGGGAAGTGTTGTTGGATGGACGAGCAACTTGCAACACCCATCACGAAGCTTCAGAAAGCAATCAAGGAAGCGCGGGAAGGGACGTTCATTCCCGACAGAGAGAACGACGAGCTCACAAGGGCCCTCGGGAATCCTGAGGACCCTGGATGAACACGAGGCACGCCAGGCTCCATTGCATGGAAGGTTGGGCTTCCCGACACAGGTGGTTATAAAACCCAAGAGAGGAGGAGGAAAGTGGAGAAGAGCAAACTGCAACAGCTTAAGGCAAGGGTACGAAAGCTAGAGGAACGATAAGATGTTGAGAACCAGCTGCGAGATCCTGCCCAAGAAGCTACCCCAGAAGCTACCCCGCCATCTCAGCAGAGAAGCGGTGTGGCTTCCATTGAGCTCGTTCAGCAGCCTGACTTGACGGGTCCTAGCTACCCCATTGATTTTATCACGGATTCACACCAGTGCCACCTTATGATGCAATGGCTTCAGCTCAAAGTCAAGGCGGCTATCGGTACTGTGTTCCCTCCTTCACCCGGAGCAACTTTTCACTGTCGTCCGATTCCACAAGGCTATGCTGTTGTGATGGTGGACGAAATAACGGAGGGATTTGAGGAGCTCTAGCTTGAGCACCCTACAGGTGATGGGGAGACTCAGCTGGGTCTTGCTATGAAGACTTTGTGTCTATGGCAGAAGGAGCACATCAAGCTTTTGAGCTTCACGCCTCCTGCAAGTCAGTTGCGCACTTCGCCTCCTCCACATCCTCCTCCTCCTCTGGCGAGTGATCAGGGCACTCCGCCTCCTGCTCCGGCGCGTGAGGGTGGCAATACACCACCTCCTTCTCCGCCTGCTCTGGCGCGTCCAAGCAGCCCGCCTCCTCCTTCGCTGCCTCGTAAGCCATGGCGGAACACAGACGCCGCTGCTCCGGCTGCTCCGGCACATCGTTGCAGTCTGCCTTCGGCTGCTCCACCTCTTAAGCAACGAAAGAAGACAATCGCAGCCGCTCCGGCTGCTCCGGCATCTAGCAGTACAGCTAGAGGCGGGAGGCAATACAGATTCGGTCCATCGTCTCTCAAGCCTCTAGAGAAGTTACCATACGAGATGACTGTGGAGGAAAATGAGCAGGTCATTCAAGGCCAAGTGAACGACTTCTTTGAAGTGGTAAGAGCTAAGAAACATCCACCTCTAGAGGAAAAGATAGATCTGGTGAAAGCGAAGCGCACTCTCAATGCCCTAACGCGAGCACCACCGTGTTCGCCGGATAACAACCATCTCCGCTATCTTAAAAAGACAGTGCAAGAAGCGCGCCAGTCGGGAAGTACTTCAACTGACAAAAGGTTAAAAGAACGAAGAAGTGGGAAGAAAACTCCCCAGCTCGGAGAACAGGAGAACCAATCATTCCCCCCGCTCAAGGTGTCTAGTGATATCGTCGCAAATCAGCCGCTGCTACCCGATTTCACTATTAATTATTACCTGCCCGATGATGTAGAATTTGAAACAATGGAGGTGGACGAATTCAAATACCATTACGGGAAGCCTCTCGTCAAAGATACTCTTGCTCTAACAATGATGATGCGAATATTTCATGATTGGTACATGAAAACCTGTAGAGAGTCTGGGAAGGATGCTTTGTCGATGCTGATTAAAGAGGACCACGACTTCATTGGCCAAGAACTGTTAACTGGTGATTTTGACGAGTTTTTCCAGTTCTACAATCAAAAGGCCCTCGACAAATCACTTGTGGCTTGCTACTGTTTGTAAGTACTATTTTCTGTAATTAAGTCTCTCTATATATAGCTCAGCTCTTTCATTGCATGTATATATAATTATTCTCACTATATTATGCAGATTGAAGATCGTCGAATGCAGAAAAGCACAAATCTATGACATTGGGTTCATTAACCCAAATGTCATACATGAATACACGGTCAAAAAAGCCGAAGAGACCAAGGACAACTTGCTCAGATCGTTGCTCAAAAATCAAACCAAAGATAAAATACTCTTTCCTTACAACTTCAAGTGAGTGTTACTGTCTTGTGCATATTCGATCGGTTTCCCTTATTACTCGAGGTTATAGTCATGTAACTGATGAGCTATGCATGCGTGCGCAGCTTCCACTTTATTCTCCTAGTGATTAAGCTTGAGGAGGGAGAAGTAACCGTCTTAGACTCGAGATGAAAAGATCCAGAGGACTATGTGGACATGACTAGAATGCTCCAGAAGTAAGTTCAATCGGTCATTATCGCACCATATCGACAACTTTATTCATTTCCTGATATCAAGTAATTATTTTCTTTGTCTGGCAGAGTTTGGAAAAAGTTCACCATAATTTCTCCGGGACTGTCGACCGAGCTGACATTTAAATAACCGAAAGTAAGTACTACTACCTAGTTCCGCGCATCTCCCATTGATTGTAGCTAGTTTCATCAATAGCATTTAGCATGCTTGCTTATCAGTTTGATTGACCTCTATTTCTTATAAAGTGCTTTTGGCAGGAACAAGGAAATAATTTCTGTGGATACTACGTTTGCGAGTTCATCTACAACGAGACGGCCAAGAATAAGCGGGGCTACACTGAAAAACAATATCAAGTGCGTAAGCAAAAATATTCACAATTGTATTTTATTACCATCATTTGTGTTGAGTTTCATTCATACACATGTATTGACCCTCTTCTTCGATTTAGATCTGGCAGCTGCGGGGTGAGCTCCTACCACATGATTGCATAAAAGCAATTCAAGAGGAATTGGTGGGATTCTTTTTTGACCACGTCATCAAGAAAGCCGGAGAATACCATGTGGCACTTGACTTCAGACTTTAAGGATTGTAATAGATCTTATATTGTATATATGTAGCTAGTAGCGTCGGATAGATATACGAAAACTTGTTGTTCAACCAATCTCTTGGAGAAGGAGAGGTCGATCACTTCTCTCTGTATATGTTCATGACGATCTTCTGTACTTAATGGTTTCCTTCATTTTCTTACTAGCTAGCTAGCGTGTCGAGTCCTCTCTATACGTATAGTACGTAGCGTCGACCAACCACGGAGATAAGAAAGGACACTTCTCTCTATTAGCTAGCTAACACAATATATGAAACCCCTAAATTAACTCTACAAACCCC
>NC_041385.1:68059028-68125304 GCF_002162155.2 Triticum dicoccoides
CCCAGCCCCTGAACTGCTGACGCGTGGAAGCCTTTTGGTCCCGGTTGGTGGCTCCAACCGGGACAAAAGGCCCTCCTGCCTGGGCAAACCGCAGCGGCCACGTGGAGACCCATCTGTCCCGGTTCCTGGGCGAACCGGGACTAAACGTATTGGGCTTTAGTACCGACCCTTTAGTACCAGTTCGGCAACCGGGACAAATGGGCCTCATGGACCGGGACAAATGGGGCTTTTTCTACTAGTGTCAGAGCCTCTATTTTGAGAGCTCGGCCGATGTCTGACATGAGGGCATCCTCACGGCGCTCGGGATCTTGGAGGCACGGGGAACGGATCCCGTACAGGAGGTCAATCTGGGGCTAAGATCTATGTTTGTGGGATTGCGTGAACTGATTCAGGTAAAGATTCTTAGCAAAGATTAACCTGTTTGATGGTGCTCCCCTCCAATTGTATTGTGATAATCAAGCAACTATCAAAATAGTTAATAACCCGGGCCTTCATGGGAGAACGAAGCATATAAAGATAGATAGACACTTCATAAAAAAATTAGATCAAGGAGTAATGCAAGTCGTGTTTGTGAAGTCTGAGGATCAGTTGGCTGATACCCTAACTAAAGGAGTTTGTAACGTGACTTCTGTAAAACTCCGTAGCAAGACGGGGCTAATAAAAATTTCCGTCCCATCTCAAGGGGGATTGTTAGAGGGTTGAATGCTATTGTTAGGTGTAGTAAGGACTAAATTCAAAACAAGCGAGTGTGTGTGTTGTGCATGTGTGTGTGTGTGTGTGGATATATGTAGTTTATAGGCGGAAAGAAGAATGAATAAGAAAGATAGCAGAACTTACCTGAACTCTCCGCTCTCTTCCTCTCAACCTATTGGTTATGCTCCTAATTTTCAAGCCGCAGACATAGAGAATTGATTGGCTCCATGTTTGCACGCAGGCTCAATCATTTTTTGACAAAAGATAAATTTTATTGGTTTAAAATAAAGCATCAAGAGGATATAAACAAAATGAGCACACACACAATCTCTATACAGCCAACACCAACACCAACATATGCACACAAAAAACACGTCAATAAATAGCAAATATATATAAAACAAAGCTATGCGTAGGCGAGGAGAAAAGAAAAAGGAAACCAAAGAGGTCATATATGTGATCGGCAAACTACAACAATGACTAATTCACACCAATTATCTCATGACACCACATGAACGACAAAGTTCTTCAACAACAACTCCTTCGGAAAGAGAGCCACACTTAAGCACTCACATCGCCATATCCAGAATTTAGGTATTCACTCCGAAGATGAGCCATGCCTTCAACAAGGTAACGACATCAAAACATCGTCATTACCAGGTATAATCAACTTGGATCATGCTTAGTCTTTTATCCTGGATTTCGAGACCGGATGCTTGAGTAGCACCACCATCGAGGTCAGTCATGCGTTGCCGCCATCATTTTCCAACGATCTCAGCACCTACATGATGCGACCGTTGCCACTGCACAACCACCCCTATGCTTTAGCCGTCATACATGGTTTAGTTCGCTTCTCCAGCCAAAACCAAACCATCTATGATATGAAGAGAAAAAACTCTTACACAAAGACCTTTCGGTTGCCACCGCAATCTGCAGTGATGCGGCCGCCTCTGGCCGGACGAATTTATGCCCGTGAGTCCGTGAACCTTGCTGTTTCCCCTACAAAAAGGAAGCCATTTTCGACCTTGCGTCCCAAACAGGGTACTGTGCGTGTGTTTGTCACCTCAACGTCCGTACTGCCGTGTCGGACGAAATTGCGTGCCCACGTAGTACATATCTTGCCATCGGTCCGTGCAAATTCTTTGGTGTTTCTATGTACAGTATGTATGACACAAACGTTGCAAAGAGATTCCACGTCGTTGCCATTTTTGTTTTCATTTCAGGCGCAAAGCACCAAAGAAATTAGTTTCTTGCGTCCAAAAAACAAAATCATTGTGTGCTTGTCACCTCGGCGTCCGTATTGCCGTGCCAGAGGAAACTTTGTACCGACGACAATTTTCACGGAGAGAAGTGCGTCGATCCGTGCAAAGATTGGTTGCCAGCTTCGCATTCATGTGACAGACGTTGAAAAAATATCTCATCATCCACAGTGCTAAAAGGGCCCTGCTAGGTGCCGGCCGATCGGCCCAGATGCCAGATCGGTCCCGTCTCAGGACCGTTGGATCATGCACGGTGAACGCCCACGATGGACTCATGGAACTTGGAATGTGAGGGCAACTCTAATACGCGACCTCAAATGGTCCGGTTGTGTTCGTTTGGGGTAAACGGACACAAAACAAGGTCAAACGCGTGGGAGCAAACGGATATATGCCCATTTTCGATCCGCTTTCGACCCATTCTCGGTCAAAATTTCAGCCGTGCTTGCGTCGAAATGTACAGCACACGAACGAGCGGGACACGCGCCCTTGTCCTCCCGTGGCCCGCCCGTTGGGGACACACGCATCCCACTTTCCCTCCATTTCACCAAAACCCTCATGTGCCCCTCTCCCCTCCCTTCCCTTCCTCTTACATGGCCGGCGAATGGGTCGCGGTCGCGCGCCCCACTGCGAAGAAGAAGGGTCCCAAGAAGCTGCGGTCGGAGCTCACGCCGGCGGAGCTTGCCCAGCTCGACTGCGAGTCGACCAAGAGGAGGAACCGACGAACAAAGATGGCGGAGAAGAAAGCCACTAGCAGCTATGCCGCCGAGGCGGTCGTCCTGCGTGCCACGCAGCACCAGGCCAACGTTGACGACAAGGAGTCCATCATCGCCAAGGCGCACACCCTCCTCATGTTAGGGTTGTGCAGACCCCCGTCGGCCATTCTCTCGGTCGCTACCATGGCCGCGACGAGCACAGGCTCATCGGTCATTCGTCCTCCACAATACCGGTCCCGGAGGAGACGCCTAGGTATCATGTGCCGCACCTTCATGGCCATGGCCAGACCCGGTTCTCCACGTCGCCGGACGGCAGCATGGACGCGCCGTCACCCCCACCATCCCCATCGCGGGTGTCATCGACCTCAACGTGACGCCGGGGTACAGTGGCGCTGGCCAGCCGTCCGATGGGACGCAAAGGAAGCAGCCTGGGTCGACTCCTACGGCCAACCTTGCCGGCACCCGTAAGTTGTTCAATGAAATGTCACTGCCGACGCCGACGGTCAATGACCCTGACTACGCTGCTTTCATGGGGAATGTCATCTTTGAGGGCCGTGGTGAGGCCTTCAACGTCATGGAGGAGGCCGCTAAGAGGAGCAAAGAGGCTTGACATGGAGGAGGAAGCTTGACATTGATGAGGCCGCTAAGAGGAGGAAGCTTGACATTGAGGAGGTCGCTCAATTGAAGAAGCTCGTGATCGAGGCCATCAATGCCGACACCAAAGCAAAAGAGGTGGCGCTCGTGATCCTAAGCACAAGACCAACATGTCACCGAAGAGGAAGGTTTGATTCGCGAACCGGCAGAAGGAGATGTTCGCCAAGATGGCCTGAACTAGGTGAGTGGCTCCGACCATGGACTATGACCGTGCATTTTGAAGGCTGGCTAGTGTGCCGACCGCTGGCTTTGTTGTCGGCGCCAAATACTTGTTCATTTTGAAAGCTGGTTAGTGTGCCGGTGGCTGGCTTTGTTGTTGACATCAAAAACTTCATTTTGAAGGTTGGCTAGTGTGCGGCTCCTGGCTTTGTTGCCGACGTCAAAAACATGTTCATTTTAAAGGCTAGCTAGTGTTGGCTTTGCCGGCATGAAACTAGATGGTGACCACTCTGTAAGCAAGAAAACATGCGCTGCCTTTGTTGCCGACCAGCATGAACCTCGGCTGCTGGCGTGAACTACAGCTGTTGGCATTATGTTGCTTTAGAAAAATTGCACGCAACCGGACAATATGCGACCGTGCGCACCTCTCACTCCCTCGCAGCTTCTTCGGTCCTAGCACGGCCGTCTGACAGCTCCAACACGACAGCTCCCTTGCAACTTCTCCAGTGGTCGGACCCAGCAAGGTCACCCACGCGTCGCAGTAAGACAGTGGCCAGGCCGAATGACCAAAACAGAAGGGCGGGGGACGAGCCCTGGGACATGCGGCACGCAACAGAGTGACCAGCATAACCCACAAAAAAAAACAGAGCTGATGGCCGATTCAGCTTATTATGTTTGCCAAAAGGAACGGCCATTGGAGAGAAAAGCAGACATGATTAAACAGCAACAAGAGCTAACGATAATAGCTGATATATGTTCGGTAGTAAACATTATCATTATTGGCTTGCAAGCTCAAGTCAGGGGGAGGAAACACAGTAGCAGCTGCTCCACCGCAAAATTACTAGCATAGTACACATAATAAACACAGGAGAGAAAAAAGGGGTCTCTTCATCGTTGCTGTCTTCCTCCACGCCCAGAGGAGCCACACATCGAGATCTTGCTTAGGCAGACTTCACGGTGGCGGCGTTGATGATGTCGATGAACTCAGGCTGCACGAGAGAGAGGAGACCAGTGTTTAGTCATATGGGTGCAGATAAGCCAGGCATGATGATGATGAATACTCTACTCTGTTTGTGTCTTGTGTTTACCTTCAAAGAAGCTCCACCAACGAGGAAACCATCGACGTCGGGCTGCCCGGCCAACTCCTTGCAGCTTGCGCCAGTTACAGATCCTATAGCAACAAGGCGTGCATAACCATCATATATCAAGATGACTTCGGCAGTAAATGTGTAGACAAGGAGGCATTTGTGTTCGAACAATGGGTATACATTACCTCCATAGATGATCCGTGTGGATGCAGCAACCTCAGGGCTCACATTGGTCTTGAGCCAGTCCCTCAGATTGGCATGGACCTGCCAACATAGAACAAGTCCGAGTATTAGCCAATGGAAAATATGTTTGGAATCAAAGGAGCACACATCAATCTTCAAATGCATTAACACTTACTTCCTGCGCCTGAGCCGGTGTCGCAACTTTACCGGTGCCAATGGCCCACACTGGTTCATACGCGACAACCACGTTAGTCCAGTCCTTGATCTTGCCTGCAAAACAATCAATCATCTCAGCCTACACTATCAGGTGATATTTTAATATTATATACAAAGTCTGCATTGGTCACAGAAAACAGGTATGGCAAAGCATAACATGTGGATTCATCCAACCATGAACAGAAGATATGAGCAATTTGTGATATGCATGTTCAAAGTAAATAGCAATGCCGAATTGATCATAATGGAAGTTACTTTGAGTTTGTTTCTTCACTTTATAGTCTTAAAGTATGTCAAGATTTAACCAACGTGAAGTAAAATGGTCAATGAAGAAACAAATGTAGCTAGCTTTTGCAAGCATAAACTTCATGCCAGGAAATTAAACACCCAAAGCTGAGACCATTCATCACAAACCATCAAGATCATTGGTAAGAAAATAAACACAATGATACAACAATTCAAAGGTAAATTTGTGTATGTTCACAAACTAAAGGTTCGTACCAGTAATTGCTTTTGTCTGTTCAGCGACAACTTCCATGGTTGATCCAGCTTCTCGCTGCTCAAGAGTCTCACCAACACATGCAATGACCTTCAAGCCCTGAGCGAGTGCATATGCAACCTTCTCTCCAACAAACTGCCATTCAAGAAAGGGGAGACGATTTAACGCTGAAAACTCTTTAAATCAGTCAGGTCATTGCAACTATTTACAGAAAACAAAATCAACTGCAACGAATTATCCACCAAATATATTGCAGGAAATCCCCATCAGAATAATAGTGATTTTTCCACAAGTTGGTGTTACCATAATATTGTAGGTTTGTCTTCCAATAGCAGTATTTCATAGTTTGGTTGTTGCTGCATTTGCAAATGGAAAGGCACCTGATTTATGAATAGCATGGTGTGAAAAACTGCAGCATACCTCACTTGATTCTCCCATCAAGCTCCTCCTTTCAGAGTGTCCAAGAATGACCCAGGGAACGCCGAGGTTGACAAGCATCTCAGCACTGCATTAGCAACAGGTTTTGAACCAACATATAAGTTGAATGGGGAATAAACGAAACAGAAACTGATGCAAACATAAGAACTATTCATCTGGTTTAGATATTAATCACTAACCAAATCTAACACCAATACAGAATGTGTAAAGAAAACGAATGAACATTGGTTTAGAAGTGAGAGTCCTATTTCTAGGACGTGTTAAAGCGAACATGTGAAAACAGCATATGTTTGCCTTGCAGGTTTGTAGTTAATCCATGGCATTAAAACATATTGGCAGAGAACTGAATGATAACCTGACTTCACCGGTGAAAGCACCGCCCTTCTTCACCCAGCAGTTCTGAGCAGCAACTTGGATCTCTGGGCGCAGCTTAGCCTTGACGGTGGGAAGGAAGACATAGGGTGGGCTGACAACAACCTCTGCAGTTCATAAGTCAATAAAAACCATAAGTACATCCCGCAATGCAGCTTTAAGCGTCGCCAAAGTTTGGCGCAAGGTGACCAAAATATATAAGGCCGGGCACAGGGCAGCATCCATACCGACAACATCCGTAGAGGCGATCTGTCCAGCGTTCAGAGTATTGACGATACTCTCTACCTGTTCGACAGTTCCATTCTGCACACATCAAGAAGATTCATGTCAGCATCAAGAATCAACTCATCAGAGATAACTCAACACTAAACAGCTAGCAAGAACAAACTGCCGAAGCAGGTAACAGCTAGCGAGATCAATCTGTTTTTCAACCTACTAGATGAGCTTCTTCTACACACCCAGGAAATAACATGCCATATCATCTGACCCCAAGCTAGATGCATACACAGTAATAATAGCTCTAAGCACCCCGAAAAATAAGCGCAGGTAAACTAATGATGCATCAAACGATCAAATAAGACGAGATCATTGGAATTATCGCCCAGATCTTCACAAGAAACCCCACCTTCCGACCATCGCATCCACCACCCAGACTTCCCAATTAATAAAAAAAAGAGGGCGCACACACTAAAACAGCTAATCTCTGCACCGATCTGAACCGAGAGCGGCGAAGCTACCGCTCAAATCTAAGGACAATCTTCCCGATTTCACACTCGAATAACCCTCCAGATCCACCAAGCAGCACACCCGATTCATCCACGCCGATCCATCCACCCATCCAACGGGAAGGAAAACACGGAGCTACGGCGAGAAATAAGAGAGATCAGGGGCGGCGAAACCACGTACGCATTTCCAGTTGCCGCCGACGAAGAACTTGCGGCCCATGGCGACGGAGGAGGGGATCGGATCGGGTTGGGACGGGCGGACGGGAGAGGGGGGCTCGAGATTGGATTTGGTGGCGTTTCTTTTCTTCTTGTGGAGGAAGAAAGACACGGCGGGGGCAGGGGCGAGGATATAAAGGGAGGGGGCTGCGATGTGGCCACATGAGGCCGGCCGGCCTCGGGCGACCATGACAGGTGGGCCCCGCTGCCACCACCGGATTTTTCTGGGTTTCTCTCGCGCACACAGCTATTATTGGGGAACAAGAAATGTGTGTCGACAGCTATGCGCACGCCAACAAGAGAGCAATGGTAGTGCTTAATTAAATCTTGCTGATCTGTTCCTTGTTTTGGCATCTCCAAAGTTGGTTATTTGTTATCACAAAAAAGAATTGTTTTTTTAACACAGTACAGATGCAAGCACTCATATAAACGCGCATAGACACACCCCTATGAACGCACATACGCACACCCTATCTCTATGAGCACCTCCGAGATATTGAGCCGGCGTATCATCGCGCCTCGTAGTCGACGGGAATGTCTCCTCCCATAGAAAGCGTATCACCGGAAATCCTGAAATAAATTCAGGATAAATGCGAGCACCAGGACTTTAAACCCTAGTGGGCTGGGCCGGAAATCCTGAAATAAATCCAGGATAAATGCAAGCACCGGGACTTGGACTCTAATGGGCTAGGATTTGAACCCTGATGAGTTGGGGATACCACCGTCCATCTAACCTTTTCAACAGGTTGGTTCGCAAAAGAATTGGTTATTTCACCCGTAAAAAAAGAGAATTGGTTACTCCCTCCGTCCCAAAATAAGTGTCTTAATCTTGTATTAACTTTATACTAAAGTTAGTACAAAGTTGAGACACTTATTTTGAGACGCAGGGAGTATTTGTTAAGCAACAGATACTCTAGTACTGACACATGCGATTTACATAATTGTAGTAATCATATACTCTCTCCGTTCCTAAATATAAGTCTTTTTAGAGATTTCAAATAGACTATCACATACGGATGTATATAGACATATTTTAGAGTGTAGATTCACTCATTTTACTTCGTATGTAGTCACTTGTTGAAACCACTAAAAAGACCTATATTTAGGAACGGAGTACTATTAAGTAAATGGTCTTGAGAACGAATCTTAGGATACCGACATTTGTGTCTAGTAAAATCTGAATGAGAAGAGCTATAGATGATCGTGTATCAAAATAGGCTCCACCGAAAGCAACGGAGGAAATAAAAATTATCTAGGGGGCATTTCAAATGACAAACTTCAGTTGAAATCTCTCATCTCAAGTTGTTGTATTCGCTCCCGATAATCCCATTATAATTTGATATTTTTGTTGCGGCTTTTTCGGACCTCACGTATTTACCTTCTTTTATTAGAAGCATGATACAATGTGTCCCTTTGCCTCTCGGCGCTCATTCTTTACTCAACACTTCAACAGCCATCTCATGTACTCCTTCCGTTCGGAATTACTTGTCTCAAAAATGGATGTATCTAGAACTAAAATACATCTAAATACATTTATTTTTAGGACAAATAATTCCGAACGAAAGGAGTAAAAATCATGTAGAGTCGGAGTTTTTAATTGGCCGCGTAATAGGCGGCGCCAAAGTATGACTTGTTTTCCAATCAATAATTGCTCCTCGCTATGCCACGAGCATCACATATTTTGAAGGGGAGGCGCCAAAGTATGACTTGTTTCCCAAGCCAATAGAAAACAAGAGTCACCAGGAGATGCTCTTCTATTATTACGGTATTTTTAAGAATAAATACGGAGATGCTTTTGCTTGGGGAGCAAGACGGGTGGCCGTAGCAGCAAGAAACGAGACAGTGGGCGGCATTTTCTTTTCTTTGGGCGTAAAAAACAGCGGGCGGCATATGCCGTGGCGGATGGTGCGTGCTGCGCTGATGCGCATCTGCCTTCCTGACGATTCCCTGGGCCTCATCTTCAAGTGACGGGGCTGAGGGATAGCTTAGGAAAGAGCCCACACGTCTAGCTCTGGTATCTAAATGGCCCGGCCCATGTAGGGTTTTTTTCACGGCTTCTCATTTGGTTTTTTATTTTTATTTTTTATTTTTTCTTTCCTTCTGCATTTTCTGCCTTTACCAAATTCCTAAAAATTTCCCAATTTTGCGAGTTTTTCCCAAAAAAAAAACTTTTGTGAATTTTTATTTTTATAATCGGTGAATTTTTTTTCTCAAATTTGTGAACTTTTCCCAAATTTTGTGCACATGTTTGTATTACGAACTTTTTTCAAATTTTGTGAACTTTTCTCCATTTTAGCGAACCTTTTCTGAATTAAGAACTTTCCAAGTCTTGAACTTTTTCAAATTCGCGAATTTTCTCAAATTAGCAAACTTTTGTTCCAAATCTTATGAGATGTTTTGAAATTAGTGCTGAACTTCTTTAAAAATTGTTGGGGAAACAATTTTTTTGAACTTTGTGAAATTTTTTCCCTTTTTTGGAAAGGTCAATTGTCAACTCTCTGTGGTCAACATTCGACGGTCTCCGGTGGCCGAGTCAACGGTCGTAAGTCCACCAACAAACCATTTTTTAAAAAGAACTCATTTTGGTCTAACCATATGCTATGTGTGTGAGCGCCACTTTTCCTAATTGACGCCAAAGACGCCAATTAGGAGCTCTCCAAATGTTGTTGGTTGTTCATTGCATTTTCCACTAAACGCTATTACCAGGTCGGGCATTTAGCAGGTGGAAGCGCCTCCCTAAAGAAAGCAGGTGGAAGCGAGAGACAAAAGCTGGTTTTAGAAACCTTTTGAGCCTTCCATCCAGTTTTATTAATGTTTCAACTGGTTTTACTTTACTTTATCATTTTCAGATTTAATCCATATCATGTGTTTCTATTTTTTCCTTTTGCTTTAAGGACTTTCACAGACTTTTCGAATGTCCAAGCATTTTCTAAATTCACGATTTTTTTTCAAATTTGTGTACATGTGTTGAATTCATGAATATATTTTGAACTCAAAAACATTGAAAGATTGTGAACATTTTCTTAAATTCTCAAATATATTTCAAATTTTAATATGTATTCAACCGACTACTATTTTTAATAATCGAACATTTTTCAAAAACACATGAATATTTCAAAAATTCGCAAAAAAAAGTCATTCTTGAACATTTCTTCAATTTGCGAGCAACTTTTTAAAATGCTTGAATACTATCAATTTCTGTGAATATCTTTCGAGCCTGTGAAAATATTTAGAATTGATGAAAAAATCAAAATAATAGAACACTTTTTGAATTCGTTAGCATTTTCCAAATTCGAACATGTTTAAAACTTTGTGAACATTTTTTAACTTCATGAACAAATTTTCAAATTCATGGGTATTTATAGAACTTAAAAACATTTTTCGAATTTCATACGTTTGTTTAAAATTCATGAACATTTTTCAAGTGCAACAGATTTTTTGCAAAAACATTAACTTTTAAAAAATTATGATTTTCCAACTTTGTTAATATTTTTGAATTTAATTAAAAACCTTATCGAAGTTAAGAACAAAGTGATGAAAATGGGAAAAAATGTGGTCGCTCGTTGGTTGGTGCTTGGGCACTGACTTATCACTCGCCCAGGTCCAAATACGCAGTGGATGGCTGGAGCGGAGGCACGCACAAAAGCGACAGTTGCCTTCCCGCTCGCTGCAAGCAATGTATAGCACTGCCCGCGCTAACGATCGATCATGTGTATTTACTGCCCTTGAGAAATTGTATGTACCGTGCATTGCTATTTGATGCTCTCTGCGTCAAATACGAGTGCTGACACATAGCGTGTGCTTTGGTGGGCCATCCCATGTAGCAACATACTGATGCGAGTTTTAACTCTCTTTTTTTTTGGTTTCCCATGTTTTTTGTTTACTAGCAAACATGCCCGTGCATTGCAACTGGAGAAAAACTATCAGATTATGCAGGTTCCGTAAATATAAAAAAAGTCTGAATCAAATACAAGGATGAGATAAGGACTTTCAAAATGTCATTTCACAAACTATGTCCGTGTGATGTCATGATGAGATAAGGGTCTCATCACAACTTGATTTCCTAAGATGCCACAATGAAAAAAAAATTGGCCTGCATTGATGGACTCTGCTTGAGTTAGACTGATGAATGATGTGTCTCGCTTTGACCTAGCATAACGGTGTTTACCATAACCAGTATTAACATAGTTGTGTATGGAGGAAAAATAGACATTTAATCATTTTCATATAGTTATAAAAACTAACAGATAGAAAGTTGCGTCAATTTTTTAGAGGCTCAACGCTGTACAAAAACATAACAACCTTTTTTTTAACCGATGTGTGACACCAAATAAAATCATAACGACATCTACAGATCCCATAATAAAACCTCTATGTAAGGGACGGTTCATTTTGTTCATTATTTACATATCTGTTTTAATTTTTGTGAGCATTTTCTAAAATTTCTTAGATATCTTTCTTTAAATTCCCGAATACTTTTTTAATATAGGAACATATTTAGAAAATTATTTACATTTATTTGAAATTGTGATTTTTTTATAATATGTGAACAATTTTTTGAACTCATGAACATTTTATTATTTTCTGATTTTTTTTTCAATTCACAAGCAATTTATAATTTCTCAATATTTTTTAAAACTCGCAACCTTTTGAAATTTGGTTCTTTTTGAAATCCTGAATTACTTCATAGAATAAAAAACAAAAACATCAATGAGAAAGTAAATAAATCATGAACATTTTATGATTTTCTGAATATTTTTTGAATTCACAAGCAATTTATAATTTCTCAATATTTTTTAAAACCACAACCTTTTGATAGTTGGTTCTGTTGGAAATCCTGAATTACTTTGTAGAATAAAAAAATAAAAACAGCAATAAGAAAGTAAATAAAAGAAAAAATATGAAATAGAAACAGATGGTGCCATGATCCGCACATGGGCCGGCCCACTACTACGTGCTAGAGGAGGATGGGCGCTTACGAGAGGAAAAGAGGAGATAAAAACTGGGCAAAATCATGGATCAAACCATGGTCTCCCGTGGGAAGGACTGCCGCCTCAACAATCACGCCGCTTGTGTGCTTATGTAATAGAAGTGTATCTCATTATATAAGAACAGAACCCGGCGGCGATTTTGAAATAAAAATAGATCGTTTTTCTTCACTTACGGGTGGCATTGGGGGGTAATTATTGGAAACTACGTGGGTAATTTCAGTGACGGACGACCAGAAGCATTTTGTACTTTATTATTAGGGAGAGATAGGGAGAGATTATTAAAAATATGATATTTATTTATTTAAAACCTTATTTTTGATTTTTTTTGAAAGTTTGTATTCTTTTAAAAATATCAAAAAAACAAATGGAGAAAATTAGCACTTTCATGTATTCTGAATTTTTTGAAAATTCTAAATTAAAAATTTGTAAAATAAAGGAAAAAGGAAAAACTGAACCAAAACCTTCTAGATGGTTCCAAAATCAGTAAAATTGTTGATCCAGAAAAGTTGGAAAAACCAGAATCCCTCTATGGCTAAATAGGCTGGCCCACCTGACCGCTCGCTTCCACCGTGCCAATGGCCAACACTTTTTTTGCGAGGGTAAAGGGAGTTTTTATTGCATAATCATAGAGTTACAGTCGAGAGGCCATACATCCTCAATGCAAGGAGGAATCGAGCCTAGCCACACAGCAGTAGCACGCTCCGTACGGCTATAGTTAGCTAGCCGATCGGCAACTCTATTCTGAACATGACTAAGTTTCTAAGGAATAAACTCCCTAATACCAGATAAGTGTTTGATCTCCTTCACTAAATGGCCATAAGCAGACCGTTGGAGGGCATCCGTAGCCAGACATGATAGAGCTTCGGAAGAATCCGATTGAAGAAACACCGGGGCCTCGGAGTGCTCAATGGCCAATGCCATGCCTTGCATCATCGCATGAAGTTTCGCCTCCAACGGATCATTACAGTGAAAGACATATCTGTAAGCTGCAAAAAGGATGACCCCTTCATGGTTCCTAAGTGTCATCCCCACCGCCACCGAGCCGTCAATGGCCTGGAAGGAGCCATCGACGGATAGGGCCACAGTCCCAGTCGGTGGTGCCGGCCATGGCAGGTCACCGGCCTTAACCTTGTGGCGCGGTACCACCGGGGCTTCCGAGGGCATCTTTCCTTTGACAATCTCCTCCACCGTAAATTTGCCAGCCAAGTTGATAGATTTATAGTAGCTGTCCAGGAATTCAACGGAGGCCATCACTCGGGGTGCTTCCTTACCATGATAAACATCATTACGGATCTGCCAAATCCTCCAAATCAACAAGATTACCATGTCTGCAACTGCCACCGAGCATGCGCTGAGAAGTGACATGAGCCATTCCTTCCCATTATCAACCAGAACGCAATCGGCCGGCAGAGGCCACCTCCGACGCATGTTAACCCACAATATTCTTGCGTGCGTGCAAGTAACCAAAGCATGGAACGTAGATTCCTCCTCAACTCCACACAGAGGGCACAGGGATCTGGTTGCTACGTGCCTCCTGTTTTTGCATTGTTGTGTTGCTAGCGTGCCGGTTGCCACTCTCCAAGCATTAATCTTCATCTTCTGGGGAACTTTAGATGCCCAGATACAGTTCCAAACCACACGATCCTGAAAGTGCGTTATGTCGACTAGAGGGGGGGTGAATAGGCGATTTTTATGAATGCTTTACTGAGGAATTTGCCGGTGAGGAAATTCTTTAGCGAAGAACTATTAGCAGCGGAATAAGTACTCAGAAGTAAGCATAACAGAATACAAGCATGGTCATCATGATGAAATGAAGACTAGCACAGAGTACAGAAAGCGTAGTCACAGGATAACACAAGATGAAGACAAACAGACTGAAGAAATTGAACTGAGGAAATTGAGAAAGTCTTCAGTCAAAGTCTTCAAACACAGATATGAACAAACACTCAACACAGTAATGAGGAAATGAAAGGATTGAGGAAATAGAACCAGTTAGGTTGGTGAAGACAATGATTTGGTAGACCAGTTCCAACTGCTGTCTCAGTTGTACGTCTGGTTGGAGCGGCTGAGTATTTAAACTCGAGGACACACAGTCCCGGACACCCAGTCGCTGAGCACGCAGCTCAGGACACCCAGTCCTCACCGTATTCTCCTTGAACTAAGATCACACAGATCTCGTCCAATCACTCGTGGTAAGTCTTCAGGCGACTTCCAAACCTTCATAGACTTGGTCACTCAGCGATCCACAATTCCTCTTGGATGCTCTAGACCTTGACGCCTAACCGTCTGGAAGAAGCACAGTCTTCAAAGGTAATAAGCGTCGGATCCACGCAGGATCAATTTCTTCAGTGATGCTCAATCACTTTGGGGTTTGTAGGTGTTTGGGTTTGGGATTTTCCTCACTTGATGATTTTCGCTCAAAGTCCTCAGAGGATGGGTTGCTCCCAAATGACAAGTGTTAAGTTCTCTCGGAGCAGCCAACCAGCTAGTGGTTGTAGGGGGCGGCTATTTATAGCCTAGGGAGCAGCCCGACATGATAAGACATAAATGCCCCTCAATGATATGACCGTTAGGTGGATAAGATATTTTGGGACAGCTGACGCGCAGCACAGCAACGGTCAGAAATTTGACTCTCAAATTCTTCAGGGCTATCATGTTCCTCACTATGTAGGTAATTCGCACTGGCGAATTCCTAACTCCTCAGTCAGAACAAATTCATCAGCGATCAGAAGAACTTCGTCTCTGTCACTGAAGAAAGTGACTGAACTGTATGAGATTTCCAAAGGCTTCACTCGAAGGGATTGGTAGGTGTAGGATTTTGAGTTGAGCATCACATGGAAATTTTTCCTTAGTATTTCCTCGACCCCCTTTAACAGTACGGTGTTTCCTATAACTCAAGAAGGAGAAAATGAAACTACGAAAACAAAAGTCTTCACGCTTCATGTTCCACAAATGAATACCAAGTCTTCAAGGTCACACCAATTTCTTCACTTTCAAAGTCTTCAAAAAGTCTCAGAATATCAAAGTCTTCAGATGAAGAACTTCATTTTTAGGGGTCGACTTTCTTTGTAAATATAAAACTCCTCATAGACTTATAGACCTGTGTACACTCACAAACGCATTAGTCCCTTAACCTATAAGTCTTCAATACACAAAAATCACTAAGGGGCACTAGATGCACTTACAATCTCCCCCTTTTTGGTGATTGATGACAACATAGGTTAAGTTTTCAACAGGGATAAATATATGAAGTGTATACACTGATATTGAGGAATTTGATTACAAGATATAGAAGAACTCCCCCTGAAGATGTGCATAGTGAGGAATTTGCTTTTGAGGCATTGCACATTTGAAGAGTTAAATCATGGAGATCTCCCCCTATATCTTGTAATTCATACACGCATTTGATATATAATATGAAGAATTTGAAATGCATGGTGAAATATGGTGCCTGATGAGATTCAGCATGCGTGCAATGTCATTAACGAGGAAATAAGCATGCAGAGCATAATGCAACAAAAGTATCAGTGCACCATCGGGTTTAAGATTATAACTCGATCCAAATAAAAGTCTCAGAAGAACGAGAGTTGTAACTTAAAAAATGCCCTTAATATAGACCCGCTTGAAGACTAACTCAGATTTCTCCCCCTTTGTCATCAAATGACCAAAAGGATTGAAACTGAGGACTAACGCCCCTGAAGAATTTCAAGTCGATGGAGGAGCGCCAGCGTTGTCGGGGTTGTTTGTTGTAGCAGGGCCTGCCGCAGTGTCATCCAAATCTTCATACTCATCAGTGTCACGCGATGAAGAATAAGAGCTGGCCACCAAGGAAGGAACTTTGACCTTCTTAAATTTCTTCGGTGGAGGTGCAGACCAGTCAAATTCTTCCTTGAGACCCATATTCTTCAGATCTGCAGCGCTGTAGACATGAGAGAGAACAACCCATGTACGGTTGAAGGTTTCATGGAGGTAGTATTGGTTCTTCTTCACTGCATTGAGTGTTGAGGTCATGTTGTGAAGAATTGAGCCAAACTGACGCTTGACCCATTTATGATTGCGATCAACCTTCTGATGAAGACTGAGGAGTAACTCACGGTCAGTCATCACCCTGGGTGCTGTGGCTTGAGGATTTTCACTACAAGAAATATGTCAACTTGTGACCACCACTATTGGTCACTGAAAGGTCACAAATTTCCATTTGCGACCTTTTTGTGACCAAAAACAGAAGGTCAAAAGCTGGCCGTCATAAACTGACTATAGCGACCTTTCTTCTGGAATGGTCGAAGACGTTTACAACTAAAATATTCCTACTGTGGCATTTTGGTCACTAGCAACCTCCCCAGGCCACGTAGGCATCCAGCATGGCAAGCTGAGTGGCACAAGATTCAGCCCGGTCCAATTCGGTTTTCTACATGGGCCTAGCCCAACAATTCAGCCTATTTGTGTTTTTTTTGTCTGTCAATTTTTGGTTGGGTTCATGGGCCAAGCCCAATATTGCAGCCTTTTTATTTCCAGGTGATCCTTTTTTAGACCATTTATTTTTTGGGTCGCATCTATTTCTCAATTGGGCCTCAGCCTTTTTACAGTCCATTTCCTTAATTTTTAGTTTTTTCCCTATGAATATTATTTGGAAAATGCCCATTTTAGATGCCAAATACTATTAGGTCCCACTTGTTAGGTTCTAATTAAAGACAAACCAGGTTTCAATTTCCACACAATTATTTCAGTCAGAACAGCAAAGAAATGAAAATTTTCAAACCACATGCCAATTTTGGCTAAGAGCAGAATCTTTACATAATTCATTTCACCATTACATGTGATACTATCACAACATATAACTACTACTACAACTATACTCCTGACTTCACTTTCAGGCTGGAGCTTCTTAAATGAGAGGAAACACCATTTCTGGATGTGTTCGTACAAACTGAACGAAGGCATCTAACAATAAACCAAAAGAGTTAGAAACAAAATAAAAAATATATAGAAAGCAGCTACGGACTAAATCATAAAGTATCTCTGCATGTAACATGTAACAGTAATAACCACCACCACAACCAAGCTCACAACAGCAAGTCCACAGAAGAAAAAAAACTCTGTAAAGCAGTAAAGCCCAGCTCTTACTGCTTAGCGGGCTGCACCTCTTTCCTTCTCTGCCGCAGCAGCAAGAAGCAGCCACACAAGCAGCAATAGCTCAGCAAGCTTCCAGGAACAGCACAAGGGAGCAGCAGCTGCAGTTCCTCCTCTATTCAGCAGCACCAACAGCAGCAGCTCCCCGCCGCAGCCTGACTCGCACGCAGCCCAAATCCACCGCCGCCTTCTTCCTCCTCTTCTTCACGTTGCAGCCACCTGCACCCTCCTCGGCTGCCCCCTGCGCAGCTATATCCACCCCAGGGACACGAAGCAGGACAAGAGGAAGCAACTCCCTCCCTGCCGCGTCGCAGCTCCTTGAGCCCAACCGCACCGCTGCCGCCACGCGCACACAGCCTAAAATGAAGCATATAAAACATCAAACGAAGAAATAAATGGCAAGCAGTATAAAAATCAAGGTAGCACTAGTATATTTTAACTGAGCTTGCAACCATCAATATAGTTTTCTTATAAGAAAACATACGGTCTGATGCTTATGTGCTACTAGATTACTACAGACAAATTGCAAACTATGCACTCAATTTGATACTTGCTTAACAATTTTAATGTAAACCAACAGTTAAACCTGAAAAGATGCAAAGCTGAAATCTAACTGATGACTGTAGCAAGAGTTCTCCCAGCACAATATCACAATTCTGCATTTCTAACTTGTACTTGCAACATTTAATGCTAGCAAGAACATATGAAGGCAGATATAGTTCCAGGAGATAGTACTTTAGCCATTGAAAAAACAAGCAGTTTACTGAGATAGGGCAGTGGTAGAAATACAATCAAAGTTACTCAATCATAAGGCATGTGAGAAGGACATGATGAATATGGCATGAAACACCAGCAATGCAATACTGCAACCAAATTATCATAGTTCAATATCTTTGCTCAATGGGAATTAATTAAGGAAGGGTTCAGTATGCCAATGCATTTTGGTGTGGATATTCTGGACTTTGATGCTGCTAGGTTCATTTGTCAAATGAATACATCAGGAACAAAGTGTGAGCAATAGCAATAGAAATGCATGTGTACCTCATGCAGGAGTGGAGGTTGGCGTAGGCGAGGGCGTTGTCGGGGTGGCCGGAGGCGGTGAGGCGGCGCTTGATGGACGAAATGTGTTGACATATACTCAGCTCCGTGTTGAATTCGACCGGCCAATCCCAGCTCTTAAACCGGCTTGCAGATCGACGAACACTTGGCCAATCTGCACAATAATACAGAGACAAAACAATCAACTTGTTGCACACAAGAGGAAGAGGGGATTTCTTTAGAAGAGAAACAGAACTGGACATAGAGCCACATCCCACATTAATAATTTTTTTGCAGCAGTTGTAACATAGAACAAGGACAAATGTTGTATGGACATGAACGACAGGATAAGTGACTACTAGTGAGAAAACTGAAGGTTGCAAGTTCCCTACTAGTCTCCCGACGCGGGTACTGGTTCATCAAACAGCATGGATCACAAATTGCTTGAAATAAACATGCTAGAACAAGTAGTTGTTGGTCCAGTGAATCCTGGAGAGCTTATTTCTCATGAACAGATACTTGCTAGAACAAATCACAAACAGACAGTGTGCAGGCAGGGTACACAGAGACCAGGAGAAGCAGGGCGTGGGCGGCCGCAGTTTCACAAACACCATACAAGCAAACTCCATTACACAATATGCAGTACATAGGAAATAATCATCATATTTTCACAAAAACAACATACAATGTAGACATATATACTCACACAAGAAGATCACTGCCTGCAGTTTTATTTAGATGACATACACTGCAAAAATCTTAAGAGAAAAATACTGCACCGAGCAATTTACTTCATGATTAAGCGACATGCTTGTCCAGCGCACGGCAGATGGACTGAAACAACAACAACAATTATGAGGATCAAAACACCACCTAGATAGATGCTCGTTGTTGATCAAAACTATCAAGCAGTGCACGACGAAACAATCTACACATTCACTAATCAATCCAGATTACTATCCTATGACCGAAGAAGCAAATGCCATACCAGGAAACGATTAAACACATAGTATTAGTAGCATGTCCAAAATCCCAATTTTGACATGCGCTAAAACGGCAATTTGAATCAGATTTGGTTGTCTCATATATAACATGCAGATCAACAATACACAGCATACCACATTTACCACTAACTAACCAAGCTAATTAAGGTAGCCACGGTCATCTAGAAATTAGTTTAACACAGATTCGTAGCGCTGATATCAAAAGGTTGCATCAACTAAGGAGCACATATTGACATATAGATGAACTAAGCGACTGATAGGAGCAATGCAACCGAAATCAAAAGGTTCCAGATCATGTACGATGGTTCTATATTTCTATCAATAGATGAGCAATGCAAAAGAAGCAGTAGGGTCACCAAACATTCTGGATAAACATGGACATCAAGCAAACTGTGTACGATAGATAGAAGAAGCTAATTAAGACAGCTCCTGCAATTCGAATCCATCATTTTTCGCACAGATAAGATAAGATGCAGATCAACATTGCACTAGTACATTGATTACCCTTGATAGATGGGGCTAAGATAGATATCCACGACCGTCCAGGAATTAATTAAGCACAAATAGAAGAGAATGGTAGGAGATATATCTGACCAAACTGAACTGAAAGTCTGAAACCACAAGTCTGCATGATGATACAGTACAGTAAAATAAAAAAACTGATAAGGAGAGCACAACTTCAATCAGGAATGCAAAAGGACCCCCTTGGATTGAATCGCTTGGTCAACAGCCTCGCATGGAATCTCGATTAATGAGGTGAAGTCGTCAATCAGAATCGGGTGATGGATAGGGTCCCTCCTGCAGTCAAGCCAAGGAATTGGATTCAACAGTCAGATCAGATCCATGGAATCATCCTTTTCATGTTGACAGTCAGAAAAGAAGAGAAAGGTTTGGAGTTTGGACAGAGACGGACCTCGGAGATGTACATGTGGTCGTCGCAATAGTCGGTGAGGCTGGCGAGCTTCTTGGGGTCGAGGAAGCGGAAGAGGACTGCGACGGCGACGTCGATGTGCTTCTTGGGGTCGAGGATGAATCACCTCTGTTTGGTCGTGCCACGGGTGCGCCGCCACCGACCGGCACGTGATCGAGGACAGGATCCGCTCGTTCAGGGCCGGCGTCTTGGTCTTGGGGACGGCCGCTGCCGTTGTTGGATGGCTCCTTGGTGGAGGCGGCGACTGCGACTTCTTGTGAGGGAGCCATGGATGAGTGGTGGGAGGGAGTGGGAAGGGGATCGAGGGAGAGGCAGATGCATCTCGCTGCGTGCACCGGATTTCGCTGGACAGGGGTCTTTGATTCCCGCCTGAGGTCGCCAGGATCGGGCGCCGGAGGTGGCAGCGGCAAGGGAGGAGTGGAGCGCTAGTGGATTGGGGATCGGGGAGAGAAACCCTAGAGGCGGCGGAGGGAAGAGAGAGAGGGAAGCAGCAGAAGGAAGGGTGGAGAGGAAGCCGATCTGGATCGGGGAGGGAGGGTTGGTGGGAGAGGGACGAGAGGTGAGCGAGAGACGCTGGATCGAGGGACTCAGGGAGAGTGTGGACGACTCAGATGGACTACAGGGGGGTGATCCGTGGGCTGCTTCCTGATTGGTTCAAAATATGAGGTATTTATTAAAATTAGCTCTTAGTGCTAAAAACAGGGGGTTTTGTGAAGCAACTAGCAAAATTATTTTGCAAATGGCATCACTAAAATTTTCACTTAGTTTATACCACATTTTACGGATGATCACCAATTTGTATGCAGCTTCGGTCCTTCTAGCTATTTTTGTTCATTTATACAAATTTCCACCGATTCGGCAGGAAGCGGGTCAAATTTAAACTGCAGGTGCCTCATATTTTGCTCTTTATTTTTTACAAAATTCATTTCTAGATACATGGATATCTACTTAATCAGAGAAACACCAAAAAAATCCAAGATTCAACCACTAGCTAGGAACAGTCATTCCCGTCGTTTTGACCGTGTTTTGAAACAGGCATAAAAAATTCAAAAAAAATCAAAAAATTGGGAAACCTTCGCATTGTGTCATTATATGTGGCCAAGTTCCTAGGAAAAATAACAAACTTGTAATATGGCAATTATTTTAAAAAAGTGTTCTCAGAAACGAGCTATCACATGTGGAGATCAATGGCTTTCAAGCCAAATGATCAATCTTATGGCCACATTCATGGCATAGTTTGTTCAAATGTACTCATATTGTGTACAAGGGTGCATATTGGAATGGCAAACAATGTTGCGTAAGGAAGTTCTCATTTTCTTTGGACGAAAAAACCATTTTCCATTTTTCGAGTGCCCAAAAGGAGGTTTTTTTGTGAAGGACCTCCAAAATAATTGTTGCAAAATTGGACCAAATCATTTTTCTAAAATACTAGGTCATATTTAATGCACAATTGAACAAATGGTTGGGTGTCAAAAGTTTTGATCCACCTCTCGTGAAAAAGACAAATTTCCGTCGATTCAGTTGGAAGTGGGTCAAATTTGAACTGTAGCTGCCTTGTAGTTTGCTATTTATTTTTTACAAAAATCATTTCTAGGTACATAAGTATCTATTTAATCAGAGAAACACCAAAAAAATTCCAAGATTCAACCACTTGCTAGGAACGGTCAAGCCCGCCGTTTTGACCGCATTATGAAACGGGCATAAAAAATTCAAAAAAAAAACAAAAAATTGGGAAACCTTCGCATTGTGTCATTATATGTGGCCAAGTTCCTAGGAAAAATAACAAACTTGTAATACGGCAATTATTTTAAAAAAGTGTTCTCAGAAACGAGCTATCACGTGTGGAGATCAATGGCTTTCAAGCCAAATGATCAATCTTATGGCCACATTCACGGCATAGTTTGTTCAAATGATCTCATATTGTGCACAAGGGTGCATATTGAAATGGCAAACAATGTTGTCTAAGGAAGTTTTCATTTTCTTTGGATGAAAAAACCATTTTCCATTTTCTGAGTGCTTGAAATGAGTTTTTTTGTGAAGGACCTACCATATATTTGTTGCAAAATTGGACCTAATCAATTTTATAAAATACTAGGCCATATTTAATGCACAATTGACAAAATGGTTGGGTGTCAAAATTTTTGATCCACCTCTGGTGAAAAAGACAAATTCCCGTCGATTCAGCTGGAAGCGGGTCAAATTTGAACTGCAGCTGCGTCATAGTTTGCTCTTTATTTTTTTTCAAAAATCATTTCTAGGTAAATAAGTATCTATTTAATTAGAAATACATGGTTTGATGGAGAGACATCGAGGTTTGGACGGCGGCCGAGGGCCCCAACTCTAGAGCGCGTAAGCTCGCATGCCCGCCGCGTGGTCACCGCGTGACCGTGGCGTTGCCATGTGTTCTGGGCGGCCTATGCATGTCTAGTGGGTTGGGAACTCCCCAGGTAGGTGCTAGGAAGAAAATCACAACATAAGATTCTCACGAGGAGACCGATCGATGCTCAAACATGAATAAGCAGCCAAGTGTTTGATTAGCGGTATGGGAAATGTACATGGCTAATGGGCGTGAGTTTTGGCTGAGGATGATTAGTTACTAAGAAGACCGTCTTCACAAATTTTCAGCTCAAAAGGAGGAGCCTAGGTGGTACTTGCTTTGCAAACCACCACACTGGACATAAATACAAATGTTGAAGCTAGGCTCAAAATAATGAATGGATTGAGCTGGCATTTGGTGGAGGATGGTTATTTGGGCATAGGAAAGCACTGTAGAAAATGGATACTATTTGGACATGCCAAAGTGGTACTTCCTTCACAAACTGTTACTCTGAACAGAATAGGAAAATGAATATTTTTGAATTATTTTTGAACTAGGCAAGGAAGGTTTTTACATATTTGACGAAGATATGACCCAAAGAATTTATGAGATTTTTTTGGGAATTTTGGGAATGACAGAAATATAGATTGCTTCACAACCTAGGGCAAAAACTGCCACATGGACATGACACATAGGCAAAACTGATGAGGTGGCACCTAGTCATAGCAACCCACCACAATTTACAAGGCTATGACCATCTATATTGGTCGTTAACAACTAGAAATAAGGCAGCGGACTAGCGTTGTTTGCTTTATGACCTTTTGGTGTGAGGAAATTACGACCTTTCTGACCAAAATGGTCGCAATGGTTTAGGGTTTGGAGCCCCCCGAACAGCTTTTGACCAATTGGTCTGAAATGGTCATAAATTTATGACCAATTCTTCGAGGGTCACTGACAGAAGGTCATAAGTTGACATATTTCTTGTAGTGTTTGCTTGGCAGAGGTATTTGCGGCAGAGTCATGTGTGGCAGAATTGTCATTGGTAGAGTAAGATGCAGCCTTGCGAAATTGACCATCCAATGGACGAATGCCTTCATCGATCACAGCAGTGGCCTTGCCTTTGTCATCAGCTGATGAAACTATCCGTTTGAGGACTTCAATGGGAGGCAAGTAGCTACCGTGGTTCAGAGTGTCAGCTTTGTAATTCAGTGAAGATCTTGCCCTGATGAATCTCATAATCCAAGGAGCATAGAGCTTCAGCTCGAATGGTGACATAGCAATATTGGCCAGAGTCCTCATGAAGAAATCATGGAAGTTGATGGTAACACCATGAATGATGTTGAAAAGCATATTCTTCATGATGCCAACGACTTCTTCATCATTTGAGTCGTGGCCTTTGATGGGACTCATTGTCTTCGTCAGAATTCGATAGACAGTCCGAGGCACATACAGTAATTCCTTGACGAGGAATTTGGTTCGTGGGGCCTGCCTTGGCTTCAAAGGCTTCATTAGCACTTGCATATAGTGATTTGAAAGTTCTGGTTCATTGTAGATACAACGAGCATCATCAAGTGGAGGACTGAGTGGTAGAGCATGAAGCAATTCAGTTGCAGGTGCCTTGTAGTGAGTATTTTCAGACATCCAGTCTAATACCCAGGAGTTCACGTCTTCAGCGTCTCCGATGATGTGCAGAGTTGCATAGAATTGAAGAATGAGTTCTTCATTCCAGTCTCAGATATCAATGCAGAAATTTAGAAGTCCTGCGTCGTGAAGAACACGGAGGACTGGCTCAAAGCCGGGCAGAGACTCCATGTCCACATGAGGAATATGTGCATGATCGAAGACTTTGTCTTTGTTGAAGAGCACTGAGGAATAGAAATTGGCTTGGCTGGCAGTCCAGAAACGCCTCTTCCTTATGCGAGCAGAATCATATGGATTATAGTCAGTGAAGAATACATGCTCGGCAAAGAAATCTTCAGCCTTAAACTTCTGTTTGCTTGAGAACGGATTCTTCTGCTTTGGCAGAGGGGTGTCAGTGAGTTGCATCACCACCTCAGGAATCACGAGCTCAGGTTCTTCAGGCTGAGGAATTTCTTGTTCCTCAACAGGTGCAGTCTGAGGATCAGCAGCAGCAGGTTCATCAGCACTAGTGGCTGGAATTTCTTCATGCACAGAGAGAGTGGGTTGAGTTTCTTCAGAGCCCATTTGAACTGTTGGTGCAGGGGACTGAGGAATCTGTTGGAGCGGGGTGAAGAGAGGAGTATTGGGATGCTGACTTTCCCAAAAGTCATCATTCATCACAGGTGTGGTGCACCCAATATCCACATCTTCATCTTCAATTTCCTCAACACCAGCCTCTTTAGCTGTGAACTGAGGCATAGGTGAGGAAATGACTGGCGTTGAAGGGATTGCGTCCACTTCAATTTCTTCATCAATCTGCTCTGACGAAGCAGCAGAATGATGTTCTTCATCAGATCCGATTGGGATCTCATAGTCTTCTCCAAAAGGAACAAGGTCCTTTGATGGCATGGAGGAAATCGGAACAACATCAATTGGATTTTCGAGTGAGTTGGTCATTGGCTTCATTTTCTTCGCAGCCGAAGAGTTTGACACAGCTGATGACTTCCTTTTCTTCACTGCAGCTCGCTCTGCAGCCTTGGTCTTCTTCACATCAAATGCACATGGAAGAATTGGAGTTGGTGTAGGTGCAGATGGAGTTGAGGAATCTGGTTGATTTTCTTCAGGCGCGACTGATGCAGTTGCCCTGACTTCTTCAGTTTCTTCAGGCGCACCACTAGTGGATGCCCTAGCAATTTCTTCAGCGGCTGGAATGGGATCACCAGCCCTGGAACTAGTATTTTCATCAGCAGCCTGAACTTCATCAGCGGTGCTGGCATGTTCTTCAGTCGGCTGAGCTGAGACTTCAGCCTGAGGAATTTCATGTTGCGTTGGGGTAGCAACATTGGTGAATTTCTTCATCAGGTTGACGAATCTGACTTTGGCTCCTTGCCAATCAGCATAGTAGGCATCAAAGTCTTTGCTGAGGGCTTGAATTTCAGACTGAGCCTGGAGAAGTTCCTTAGGTGTCATTCTGACAACGTTTTTCTTCAGGAGCTTCTCCTTTCTGTATTGAGATTTCTTAATCTCTCTTGCCTTTTCAAACTTCCATTTCTCTTCAGTGATGAAATGGGTCAACATATGACTTTGTCCAGCGGTCAGATGAAAATCAGGCATTGGGGTGTTTGGATCCTTGTGCCAGAGATCAATATAATCGAGGATTTTCCTCGGATCCAACAACAGTGGTACAGATGTGCCTTTGGCTCTAGCGGCCTTCACCTGTCTGTCTCTGATGATTTCTGCAAGTTCATCATCAGAAGCTTCATCATCAGAAGGCACATGGAATGCGACCTGTTTCTTCTTTGGACTTGGCCGAGGACCTCGTCCAGCTGTGGCCTTAGTCTTCAGCAGAGTCGGGCCAGATGATGACTTTGGTGCAGCTGAGGAACTTGCTGAAACACTAGAGGCAATCGAGAAACCAGCAGTCCTTTGACATGTAGCCAGATGCACAGGAGCTGAGGACTTTGAAGGAGCTGTTGAGGATTTTGGTGGAGCTGTAGCAGTGTGAGGAATTTGCCGTGAGGGCACTATTGGTGAAGCACTTGGCTTACGAGCAGGCTTCTTTGGCATGGATTTCCTCGGTTTGACCGAGGCCTCAGTACCAGTAGCAGTGGAAGAATCCTCATTGAATTTCTTCACTGCCTCCTTGGCTTGTCTTGCCAATTTAGCTTGGCACTTAGCCCATTCTTCAGGAAAGTCCTCACCACGTTTGATGCTTGTGGGATCTGCTACTTGGCCAGGTGCCAATGGAGCTCTTGGGCATGGAGGATTGAGGGCGAATTTCCTCATGTACTTTGAAGTCACATATCTGTATTCCCTCCATTCCCTTGCCCATCTCCGTTCAATCTTCTGAATGCGCACCTTGCGCTGATTTTTGTTTTCTTTGCCAAATTTTGCTTCATCAGGTGTGCAATAGTCAGCATAAATTTCCTCAGGGATTTCAAACGCAGTCATAACCTCAGGTTTCTTTCCTCCTTTCTGCGGCTTCTTACCGTCTGCCATATTCTTCAGTTGAGGAATTTGAACAATTGAGTTCTCTGAAGAAGTATGCAGTTTTTCTTCGAGGAACACTGCAAATGAGTTAAGTTGATGAGAACCTAGTGATTCAGCAGCAGACATGAGTACCTGTGAACAGAGTACAGGTGCGAGGAATTTGGAGAGGTCATATGCGTTCTGAGAAGGTTTTTCGAAAAGAACAAGTTTTGAGGAATTTGACCAGATGAACCTTGAGGAATTTCACTAAGCGTGTTTGTCTTAGGTTCCAGAGTTGTACAGATCGAAGATCCACACAATTAGGGAATCTTGAAGAAAATGATTGCTTAGAGAAACAGTTCAAGATCTTATGATGTGTGTGGTGTTCATATGTGTGAAGATTTGAAAAATAAACACCTTTGAAGATTTTCAGGAAAGCTTGAGAATCAAAGCGAGTAATAAAAGTAACTTTTAATTACCAAAAATGAAGAACACGACGAACTGAGAAGAATAGATGGGAAGTTCGTCAGGTTAGATCTTCCTTGCCCTAACTTGGCGGAGGAAGACAGCTACGGCGGCGGCGGAGTGAAGATTTCCACGGTCGGCGTGAGTACGGCAGCGACGAGGTCGAGGCATCGAAGCTCTTCCTCACCGGCGACGATGGAGTAGCGGGGGCGCTAGGGTTTGAGGAGCTCGAGCGGGAGAGAGAGGTCGAGCGGAGTAAATGAAGTGAGGAAGGAGACAGGGGTATTTATAGACACGGTGAAAAACTGTTCGCCCGAAGATTTAGGACGAACGTGCCCCTGACTGTTCTCCTTCTCACGACATGTGTCACCCATGTACTATATAGTGGAGATCGTGTACGATCGTGGGTGAATAGAATAATGCATCGTGGGATGCGGAACAGTTTGAGCGGCAAAACCAAAGATTTGGATAAGATTTGTTTTAAAGTTTCGTTCGCAATTTCTTCAGCTGACAAGGACACAGTGAAGATTTTGAACGAGTTTCAAATAGAACGCACATGAAGAATTTGTGAATAGATTGGGTTGAGTATAGCATAGAGGGGGAAGGGTCCGATCACATTCACTTAGCAAAGAAAAAAAAAACAACTTGAAGGAATAGCTATAAGTGAATGCTGTAGAGGCCATAAACTCATATATATATAGCCAATGAAGAAAAACGAAGGGAGCAGTGAAGATTTTGCAAAGTTGAAGAATTTGAAAAACTGAAGAATTTCAAAACTGAGGAAAAACTCAAATTGAAGATTTTCAACTTTTTGTGGTGGCGTGACCCACCGTATAAGAATGATGATTTCAGACACCGCATACAATTGTCGTAGGGTTCTGAGAATCAAATTCTTCATTAATTTCTTCACACTTAGAGTGTTATTCTTCATTGATTGAAGAAAAATGTTTCTTCATGTGTTGCACATCTAAGTCATCAATTTTGCATAAGTGTTAGGATGTGTGTCCTTTTCAAAGAACATTTGAAGATTCTAAGATATTTAGTTCACACCGCAACTTGCTAAATCTCTTCTCATCCAAGGGCTTAGTGAAGATATCAGCTAATTGTTCTTCAGTCTTCACGTGCTCGATGGAGATGTCGCCCTTCAACACATGATCACGAAGAAAATGATGACGAATCTGAATGTGCTTTGTCTTCGAGAGCTGAACTGGGTTGTGAGCAATCTTGATGGCACTCTCATTGTCGCAGAGGAGAGGCACATTCTTCACGTTGACGCCATAGTCCTTGAGCGTTTGCTTCATCCAAAGCAGTTGAGCACAGCAAGAGCCAGCAGCAATGTATTCAGCTTCCGCAGTAGACAGTGATACGCAGTTCTGTTTCTTCGAGGACCAACAGACCAAAGATCGTCCGAGGAAATGACAAGTGCCAGAAGTTGACTTGCGGTCCACACGATCACCAGCATAGTCAGAGTCAGAATATCCAATGAGATCAAAAACAGAGCCCTTGGGGTACCATAATCCTAGTGTTGGTGTGTGAGCTAGATATCGAAGAATATGCTTCACAACCTTATGGTGTGATTCCTTCGGTGCAGCTTGAAATCGGGCACACATGCAAACACTAAGCATTATATCTGGCCTAGATGCACATAAGTACAATAAAGAACCAATCATGGAGCGGTATACCTTGTGATCGAAGTCAATACCATTTTCATCAGTGCATAGATGGCCTTTTGTGGGCATAGGAATTTTGACGCCTTTGCAATCTTGCATGCCGAATTTCCTTAGTACATCTTTGAGGTATTTCTCCTGAGATATGAATATGCCATTGCGCTGTTGACGAATTTGAAGACCTAAGAAGAATTTCAACTCTCCCATCATAGACATTTGATATTCTTCACTCATCATATAGGCAAATTCATCACTATAACGTTGGTCAGTACAGCCAAAGATAATGTCATGAACATATATTTGGCACACAAACAGTTCACCATCATAAGATTTAGTAAAGAGAGTAGGGTCGAGTGAACCGGGTGTGAAGCCATTCTTCACGAAGAATTCCTTCAATGTATCATACCACGCCCGAGGGGCTTGCTTGAGGCCATAGAGGGCCTTATTAAGTTTGAAGACTTTGTCAGGATTCTTTGGATCTTCAAAACCTAGGGGTTGAGCAACATATACTTCTTCCTCAAGCTTACCATTGAGGAATGCACTTTTCACATCCATTTGATATAAGATGATATTATGATGATTAGCATAAGCAAGTAATATGCGAATAGCCTCAAGTCTAGCAACAGGTGCAAAAGTTTCATCGAAATCAATTCCTTCAACCTGTGTGTAGCCTTGAGCTACCAGTCGTGCCTTATTCCTTACCACAAGGCCATTTTCATCTTGATTGTTGCGGTAGATCCACTTTGTGCCAATGATATTATGCTTGCGAGGATCTGGACGTTTGACCAGTTCCCAGACATTGTTGAGCTCGAACTGATGTAGTTCTTCTTGCATAGCCTGAACCCACTCCGGCTCCAAGAATGCTTCATCTACCTTAGTGGGCTCTGTGATAGAGACAAAAGCATAGTGCCCACAAAAGTTAGATAAATGTGAAGCTTTTGAGCGTGTGAGAGGACCTGGCGCTTCAATGTCATCGATGATCCTGTCAACTTGTACTTCTTTTGCAACGCGAGGATGAGCTGGTTGTCGTCGAGGTATTTGATCATTTTCCTCAGCACCATTGTCTTCAGCATTATCTTCAGGTGCGTCAGCTCGACGCTCTTCATGAACTGGAATGAATTCTTCAGCAAATTCTTCAGTAGGAATGACATCCTCAGTTGCCTTGAACTTGATAGAATCCTCAGGTGCTGGTTCATCTAACATAGAAGGTAGGTGCTCTCTTTGCGAGCCATTAGTTTCATCGAAACGCACATCTACAGTTTCAACAATCTTGTGAAGAGCGATGTTGAAGACTCTGTAGGTGTGCGAGTCCTTTTCGTAACCAAGCATAAAACCTTCATGTGCTTTCGGTGTGAATTTAGAATTGTGGTGAGGATCTCTAATCCAACATTTAGCACCGAAAACTTTGAAATAACTCACATTGGGTTTCTTGTCAGTGAGGAGTTCATAGGCCGTCTTCTTGAAGAATTTGTGAAGATATACTCTGTTGATGATGTAGCATGCAGTATCAATTGCATCAATCCAAAAACGATCAGGCGTTTTGTATTCATCAAGCATAGTGCAAGCCATCTCAACAAGAGTTCTGTTCTTGCGCTCCACGACGCCATTTTGCTGAGGAGTATAAGGAGCAGATAACTCATGGGTAATACCAAGTTCATCAAGATAGTCATCAACACCGGAATTCTTGAACTCAGTTCCATTGTCACTTCTGATGTGCTTGATCTTCACACCAAAGTTGGTTGAAGCCCTCTAGGAAAACCGTTTGAAGACTTCCTGCACTTCATGTTTGTAAGTAACAATGTGTACCCATGTATATCGAGAGTAATCATCAACAATGACAAAACCATATAGAGATGCAGCATTAGTGACTGCTGAGTAATGATTAGGTCCGAAGAGGTCCATGTGAAGCAATTCGAATGGACGAGTAGTGGTCATGATAGTCTTTGCTGGATGCTTGGCCTTGGTCATTTTTCCAGCTTCACAGGCTCCGCATAAGTGATCCTTGAGGAATTTGACATTCTCAATGCCAATGACATGCTTCTTCTTCGCAAGCGTGTGCAAATTCCTCATGCCTGCGTGACCAAGTCGTCGATGCCATAGCCAGCCTTCTGAAGCTTTTGCAAGTAGACACATGGCTGGTTGTGGTCCTGTAGAGAAATCAACAATATACAATTCTCCTCTCCTAAAGCCTTCGAAGACTTTGGAATTGTCAGCTTCCATAATCACAACACAGCGATACTTGCCAAAGACAACAACCATATCAAGATCACAAAGCATTGAGACTGACATGAGGTTGTATCCTAAGGACTCAACAAGCATGACTTTGTCCATGTGTTTATCCTTAGAGATCGCAACCTTACCAAGACCCAATACCTGACTTTTGCCTTTGTCAGCAAAGATGATATGCCTCAGATGTGATGGTGATAAGGGAGCATCCATCAAAAGATTCTTGTCACCAGTCATGTGATTTGTACATCCACTATCGAGGACCCATTCAGTGGTTTTGGGTTGATCATCCTGTAGATGAATTAGTGTAACTTACAATCTCATATGCTTCATCAATGAAGAATATGATATCAAGTTCATCAGATGAATTTCATCAAGCAGTAAACAGATATAGCAGTATGAGGACGTGTGAAATGAAAGTTCATTTCATCATGGTTAGCCTGCGTCCTTTCAGGCAATTTTGTCAGGTCCCCAGCAAATTCTTCAGACGTTAAGGCACGTCTGGAGACCTGACCCTGCATAAGAGATTAGTTCTTTTTCTTCACCACCCACATCTGAAGGGGTGGCAAAGAGTTCATCACTCTGCGAGCACCATACGAGAATGGTGGCATAGAAGCCAAACCATTTCGTTTCACATAAGAGGGGTTAGGGTAAGCATATGAATAAGCAGAGAAATTCTTCGAGGACTTATGAACATAATGATTTGAAGAATAATGTGCATATTCGTGGCCCTTAGCTCGACCCTGCGAAACAGAGTTATTAGCATGATGATAGTCATATGAGGACTTTGATCCATTTGAGGAATTTGATCCACGTGAGGAATTTGGTCCATATGAGGACTTGGATCCATATGAAGAATTAGGTCCATATGAAGAGTTTGTTCTGGGGTTCCTATTCTTCACAGGTGGTGTCATGAGAACATTCACCTAAAGACTTTCAACATAACTTTTGGGAACCCAGATTTTCTTCATAGGGGAACCGTTCCTGCAGTTAGTCCCAACATATCTAGCAAATACTTCACCATTCTGATTTTTGAACAGTTTATAGTTGGAGTCAAATGACTCATCAGAAGAATGAGGAGATTCACATGTAAAGCCAGATAACATGGATGGATCAACCGGAGGTCCCTTTGCAGCAACCCATGAGGTTTTGGGGTACTGCTCAGGCTTCCAATATGTTCCATCAGCATTAAGTTTCCTCTCAAAGGCAATACCCTCTTTCCTAAGGTTTCTGTTGAGGATCTGTTTTTTGAGCACATCACAGAGAATCTGATGCCCTTTGAGGCTTTTGTACATGCCTGTCGTGTACAGTTCCTTCAGCCCTGCATCGTCAGTGATACTAGCAATGTCCTCAGATGAGGAATTAGTGATAGTAGAGGCAGGTGAAGAATTTGTAACAGTTGAAGCATTTGAACATTCAGGTGAAGAATTAGCAGATTCACGTTCAATGCATTTTAAGCATGGAGGAACAAATTCTTCCTGAGAAGTGCTGATTTGTTGAGCAAGTAATGAATCGCGCTCCTTCTGAAGATCTTCATAACTCACTCGTAGCTTCTCAAGATCTTGCTTTCTTTGAAGAAATTCATAAAAAAGTTTCTCATGATCAGATAAGAGAGTGTTATGATGACTTTGAAGGTTATCAAACCTAGACTGAAGTCTCTGAAGATTTTCAGTCAGGGCTTTAGTGCGATCCATTTCTTCACCTAACATATCATCACTCTTATCTAGCATGTTTTGAACCTTTTCCAAGGCATGTTGTTGTTTGGTGGCAATGCAAACAAGTTTGGTATAGCTAGGTTCAATATCATCATCAGATTCATCATCATCAGATTCACAGTCATTAAATTCAGATGAGGAACATTCGGTTACCTCGACACCCTTTGCCATGAGACATGATGCAGAAGATGATGATTCTGGTTCGAAAGTCATCGTTTTGAGAGATTCCTTGAAGTCCTCAAACCAAGGATCATGACGGGTTCGATGACCTTCATAGACGTCGGAGATTCAGTCCCAGATAAGCTTTGCATTGCAAAGATGCATAATGAGCCTGAATTGGTCTCTGGATAGACAGGAACAGATGATATCCTTCGCCATGAAGTCAAGTCGAGTGTATTTGCGAATATCATCTGTGTTTGCCGACTTGCATAGATCAGTAAGACCAATCTCAGTGACGGTCCACAGCTCGCTGTCCCTTGCCATGAGGCGCTTCCTCATCATGGCCTTCCACTTGGGATAATCATGACCATCAAAGATAGGGCATGTCACTCTTCATACCTGCGGTCGACATAACTAAAACTCCAGGCGGTTAAACCAAAATCACACAGAACAAGGGAGTACCTTGCTCTAATACCAATTGGAAGTGCGTTATGTCGACTAGAGGGGGGGTGAATAGGCGATTTTTATGAATTCTTTATTGAGGAATTTGCCGGTGAGGAAATTCCTTAGCGAAGAACTATTAGCAGCGGAATAAGTACTCAGAAGTAAGCATAACAGAATACAAGCATGGTCATCATGATGAAATGAAGACTAGCACAGAGTACAGAAAGCGTAGTCACAGGATAACGCAAGATGAAGACAAACAGACTGAAGAAATTGAACTGAGGAAATTGAGAAAGTCTTTAGTCAAAGTCTTCAAACACAGATATGAACAAACACTCAACACAGTAATGAGGAAATGAAAGGATTGAGGAAATAGAACCAGTTAGGTTGGTGAAGACAATGATTTGGTAGACCAGTTCCAACTGCTGTCTCAGTTGTACGTCTGGTTGGAGCGGCTGAGTATTTAAACTCGAGGACACACAGTCCCGGACACCCAGTCGCTGAGCACGCAGCTCAGGACACCCAGTCCTCACCGTATTCTCCTTGAACTAAGATCACACAGATCTCGTCCAATCACTCGTGGTAAGTCTTCAGGCGACTTCCAAACCTTCACAGACTTGGTCACTCGGCGATCCACAATTCCTCTTGGATGTTCTAGACCTTGACGCCTAACCGTCTGGAAGAAGCACAATCTTCAAAGGTAACAAGCGTCGGATCCACGCAGGATCAATTTCTTCAGTGATGCTCAATCACTTTGGGGTTTGTAGGTGTTTGGGTTTGGGATTTTCCTCACTTGATGATTTTCGCTCAAAGTCCTCGGAGGATGGGTTGCTCTCAAATGACAAGTGTCAAGTTCTCTCGGAGCAGCCAACCAGCTAGTGGTTGTAGGGGGCGGCTATTTATAGCCTAGGGAGCAGCCCGACATGATAAGACATAAATGCCCCTCAATGATATGACCGTTAGGTGGATAAGATATTTTGGGACAGCTGGCGCGCAGCACAGCAATGGTCGGAAATTTGACTCTCAAATTCTTCAGGGCTATCATGTTCCTCACTGTGTAGGTAATTCGCACTGGCGAATTCCTAACTCCTCAGTCAGAACAAATTCATCAGCGATCAGAAGAACTTCGTCTCTGTCACTGAAGAAAGTGACTGAACTGTATGAGATTTCCAAAGGCTTCACTCAAAGGGATTGGTAGGTGTAGGATTTTGAGTTGAGCATCACATGGAAATTTTTCCTTAGTATTTCCTCGACCCCCTTTAACAATACGGTGTTTCCTATGACTCAAGAAGGAGAAAATGAAACTACGAAAACAAAAGTCTTCACGCTTCATGTTCCACAAATGAATACCAAGTCTTCAAGGTCACACCAATTTCTTCACTTTCAAAGTCTTCAGAAAGTCCTCAGAATATCAAAGTCTTCAGATGAAGAACTTCATTTTAGGGGTCGACTTTCTCTGTAAATATCAAACTCCTCATAGACTTATAGACCTGTGTACACTCACAAACGCATTAGTCCCTTAACCTATAAGTCTTCAATACACCAAAATCACTAAGGGGCACTAGATGCACTTACAGATCCCCAGCTGGGCTTGTATTCGACGCTCCATTGGCAAAGGTGGTGTTGTGATCGCATGTTGCCAGCTTATATGCACTCCTTACAGAGAAGAGTCCAGTCTTCTCCGAGAACCAGGAAACAAAATCGTCACGGTTACGAGGTGAGGTCCTAATCTTTAGTATGTAGTCCATGTCCATCGGCCAGAAGAACTCCCGAAGAAGGTCAACACGCCAAGCACCATTTGCATCAATGAAATCCACCACCCGGTTCAGTCGACAGTTCCCCTTAGGGGTTATAGGGCGGAACATCGACGACCGCGGAATCCAGGGGTCTCTCCATGTGCGTATATTAGCTCCATTGCCGACCCTCCAAATAACACCTTGTTTCAGCAGTTCAAGACCATGAAGGATACCCTTCCAAACTGAAGAACCGTTGCCAGAAAACGAGGTATCCAACAGCTGACCAGACGGGTAGTATCGAGCCTTCATGAGACGTGCGCATAGGCTATCTGGCGTGTCAAGTAAACGCCAAGCTTGTTTGGCCAGTAAGGCTTGATTGAAAGCCCTCATATCCTTAAACCCCATGCCACCCATCTGCTTCGGTAGTCGCAACTTATCCCAACTCATCCATGCCATCTTCTTCTTCCCGTTCTCGACGCCCCACCAATACTGGTGGATCATACGAGTGAGCTCATCACATACTGATACAGGTAATTTAAAGACACTCATGACATAAGTAGGTATAGCCTGTGCGACAGCCTTGATCAAAATCTCCTTATTCCCAGATGACACATATTGCTCACTCCAATCAATAAGTTTCTTGCGTAACAGATCCTGGATTGTTTCAAAGTTACCTTTATGTAATCTTCCCTCCGGGACCGGGAGGCCCAAGTACTTAGGCTCAAAAACTTCCTGGGTTATCTCCAAGACTGACTTAACCTCATGTACCACAGTTGGCAAACAATTTTCAGAGAAGAGAATGGAGCACTTCGACGGGTTAATTAATTGTCCAGTCGCCGTCGAATACATGTTCAACACAATCTTAACCAAATTAGCTTGCTGTTCCGAAGCTTGAAAAAACAGAATTGAGTCGTCTGCAAACAACAAATGTGAGATGACCGGAGCAGTCCTGCATATCTTGACCCCTTGTAGGCCCTGTTCTCTCAGAGATTTGTGTACTAGGGCAGATAAAGCATCAGCCACAAAGAGAAAGAGAAAGGGTGATAAGGGGTCACCTTGGCGAAGCCCTCTCGAGGGGGAGAAAGGCTCCAGTAACTTGCCATTAAATTTCACAGAGTACTTAACAGATGTAATGCATGCCATGACCTGGGATATCCAGACATCACTGAAACCCCATTTGGACAGAGCCCTCTCCAAAAAATTCCAATCAACACGATCATAGGCCTTAGACAAATCCAGTTTGTAAGCACACAAAGGTGGGGAATTAGCTCTGACATTCTGGATGTGATGAATACATTCAAACGCGATGATAGAGTTATCTGAAATAAGCCTCCCCAGAATGAAGGCACTCTGGTTTTCTGAAATAAGTTCATCTAGAAGCGGCCGAAGCCTATTCACCATGCACTTAGAAACAATTTTATACACCACATTGCATAAGCTAATGGGTCTGAAATCCTTGAGCTCTCTTGGATGGGGGCACCTTGGGAATTAGCACAATGCTCGTGTCATTAACACCGTCTGGCATGACACCACTGGAAAAGAACTCCTGCACTGCTGCCACTATTTCCACCTTTAAAGTGGCCCAGTTCCATTGGTAAAACCTTGCCGGGAACCCATCACATCCCGGGGCTTTCAACGGGCCAATCTGAAACAATGCATTTGATATCTCCTCCTCCGTATACGCTCTGCATAAGGCCTCGTTCATCTCCACCGAAACTTTAGGGGAGATAGTATCCAGTACCTCATTCGGATCCAATGTTGGATCTTTAGTAAAAACCTCTTTGAAGTATGAGCTTGCCATTCTTTCCATCTCCGAAGGCGCCACACACCACGAACCATCAGCTTTCATAAGTCTCTGTATAAGGTTTCGCCTCGCCCGCCAAACTGCCCGACGGTGAAGATATTTTGTGTTCCGTTCCCCTTCCTTCAACCAAGTGATACGAGACCGTTGAAGCCACAACATCTCCTCACGATACAACAACTCATCTAGTTCATTCATTTTAGATCGGAGTTGAGCTCGGTCCGCTCCTGACAACTGCAGGTCAGCGAGTTGGCCTCACAACCGTTCAATCTCTTTCAACACATTCCCAAAAGTAGCTTAACTCCATTTTTTCAAATCTCCCATGACCTGTTTTAGTGATGTGGCAACTGATCCCAAATCACTAGCAGGCCGGTACCTAGCCCATGCTTCAGAGATGATCGAAGGTAGTTTGACATCACGCTCCCACATGATCTCATACCTTGATGTTGTCGGCCTGCGCCTTTGCTCCTGCACCCCCTCTAGATATATCAAGAGTGGGCTATGATCCGAGCACGAAGTGGCTAAGTGCACCACTCTAGCCGCCGGAAAAAGATCCCGCAGTGCCTCATCCGCACACGCCGTGTCGAGACGCACCTGAACATTGCGATGGCCATCCTGGCCATTATTGTATGTATAGGGGAGCCCCGAAAAACCTAGATCTTGTAGCTCACAAGTTACCAAGCAATCTCTGAATACTTCCATCTGAGACTCCGATCTAGTCGTTCTTGATAGATGTTCATGCTGCCACAATGCTTCATTGAAGTCTCCACACACCACCCAAGGATCCTGTGAGATTGATCTCAGGCGACAAAGATGATCCCACATACACTGACGATTTTCCACACGCGGTTCACCATAAACAAAAGTTCCTCTCCAAGTAGAATCAGAACCCGTATCGTGAACCCTGATGTCAATAAATCTATTACATGATTCAAGCACTGTCACTGACAACGTCTCCTCCCAGAACAAAGCACGTCCACCACTACGTCCACCACTGCTAACACCATGAAAGCCCTTTAGGCCTAATCTCCACTTCAACTTCTCCACTTTAGATGCTTCTTGCCTAGTCTCACAGAGAAAGACTAGCTTGGGGTTGTTGGCTTTTGAGAGGGCCAAAACCTCACGAACTGTCCGGCGGTCCCCCCCCCCCCCGACAGTTCCATGATAGGATATTCATTGCGTCCGGCGGTCCTCCTCGAGGGAGGCCGCCGATATCTCATTGTTATCGCTGTCCGGGTTTAGTTTCAACTTCTTGCTGCTTGAGTTACTTCCTGTAGGTGAGGCCTCCCTCACCGGCTCAATTTCCTTACCGTCAGTAATGGCCAACACCGTCTTTGGGGCGCCAGGAACACCCCCCAGTGGCTTCCCGGCCTCCTCCAAGTTCAGCCTCCTCTTTGGAACAAGAACTCCATCAGTTCTGTTGCTAGTTTTATTAATCGGGCTCGTTGCCGTGTCCATCACTTCGGCATCATATGGTGCATATTGCGATTCTGGTTTGCCTGTCACCTTATCATCAGCCATCTTAGGCTCGTAACCTGTTGCTTTAGTAGACCGATCTTCTGGTCTAGGCTTATTGGGAGCATCTGCATAGATCCAGTCTCCAAACTTGAGGTCTTTCTCCTCATGGATGCCCAGGCCACACTCTTTGTGATCATGACCAATCAGTTCGCAAAACTTACAGAACCTAGCCAGCTTCTCATATCGAACCAGGTAGACCTGGCGCTCCTTTGCACGAACGACACTTACAAACTTTGTGAGGGGTTTACGGATATCATGCCGCAGCCTAACCCTAACATCGTCACCACGTGTGTTTCCGTTTAAACGCATCTCCATAATTTCTCCAGCATCTTTCAGCAACTTCTCCATGATGTTCTGTTTGCAGTAAGGATCCGGTAGCTTGTGAATCTGCAACCAGATGGGGATATGAAAGAATTCTACCTCCTCCGCCTTGCTAAAGCCATCATACGGGCACAAGAGCACCGCCATGTTACGGAAGAGCCAGGGCCCTTGCTTCATCATGCGCTCCCAATCCCCAAAACAAGATGCTTGGACAACGAATCGATTCGGGCCAACTGGCCGGAATCTTACTTCCTGGGCGGGGTTCCATGCTGCCCTCATGTCCTTATAGAAAGCTGACGGGCTGAAGTTCCTGCTAGTCTGAACCCTAGCTAGGGCCAGCCAGCGGACACTTTCTTGGATCTCAGGGTCATCCACATCGATCTCCACATCAGCAAAATCATTGTCGTTCAGATCCAATTGTTCCAGAAAATCACCTAGATCCGATCGTGCAGCCGCGGCGGCGCCACTGCCGCCGGTAGCGGAGTGGGCGTCGGAGGGGGACGCCATCACCGTTGCTGTCGTGGTGCGGAGGCAACGAGAGCAGGGGGGTGAGGACGGACGAGTACCAGGGTCGATCAGTGTTGGGTTGTCCGGGTAGAACTCAAAGACGATGGGGATCGCCTAAGAGGAGAGAAACCCTAGCCGCCAGGCGTAGGGGAAAACATCCGTAATGTCGTCCTTCATTGTCAGGAACAATGGCCAACACTTTTGACTTAATGTGCGTCAAATTGGAAATGCACGTGCACTCTCTACGGCTCAACTTGTTAGGTTGGTTATATCTAAAATAATTGTATGTGTTTCTCCTTTGCTCAACTGTGTTCCATTTTTTTACCAAGTGGTTAGCTTGGTAAGCTACCTACAAAAATTTACAAACTGTGTTCCATTTTCTTCTAAAAAAAAAGTTGAGTTCCATTTTTTTATGCTGTTTTTTACCTCGATGTATTGATAATTGAATCCCCATATAGCTAAATAGCTGGCCCATTCGAGCGCTCGCTTCGCTCCTTTGTGCGAAAGGCCGGCACTATGACGCAATGTGCGTCAAATAGGAAATGCACTGTCCACCATACTTTTGTTGGCGGGTGCACTATATGGCTCGACTTGTTAGCCTAGTTATATCTAAAATAATTCTATGTGTTTTTGCTTTTCTCAATTGTGTTCCATTTATTTATTCAGCCTTTTGCCTCGATCTATTGATTTAATTGAAAAGAGTTGCTACATTGATAAAAAAATACACTGGCAAAAATCAGTGACTATAGTTCGGTCACTACACAAACTCCGGCGCACATCGCTGAGAAAACATCTCCGCAAAAGTCATCGTCGCGTGATGTCCTCCATCCAGCAACTCCGACTTCACCGCAACCGACCACTATCAAGCTTGATCATCATGGTCGGCTTGATTTATTTACTTTTGACAGGATGGTTAGCTTGATTTGATGGCTAGAAAAAAGGTTACTACATGGATGATTCGGAAATCGAAATGATCGAGACTTGGGCGTTGGAGCCGTCCTGTCCAAGTCCGAGCACGCATCATGCACCACGACCTAGCTAGAATGCTCCCCTGAGTACGTGGTAGTTTGCGTATGACTGGATGCTCTTTAAGTTATTTTCTAATGACTTAATGAGAACTGGATGATGCTTGCTTGATTCATCAGTCTGAACTCAACGAGATCCGGCATCAGTTCAGCGCTTCTGCTTCAACTTCAACAACAACTCCAGGTCCAGACTCCAGTAATGATACTACTATTTGGTCGATGTGTACATATGATGATGCCTCATGACCACGATAGTTTATAGTACACTTATTGATTGATTATTAGTGAACGGCTGCTTTCACCACATGAAAATATCTCCTCATCCCATCGATTCTTAGCTAATTATATACTCCATAATGTCTTGTCTCTAACATGTGTTGCTTTCATCTTCTCTTTGCATTTTCTAACGTCCTGTCTCTAACATTTGTTGCTTTCATCTTCTCTTTGCATTTTCTCCTTGTGCCACGACGCATCTCTATGTAGAAAACATTGAGTAGGATAATAAGAACTTTAAAAGCTGAGAGGAAGAACATTCCACGTACGAAGTGGACGGCTTCTCCTTATTCTTCTTTGGGTTCTGGGGAGTTTCTGTTCAAATTAGCGATGTCGTCAGCACAATATTGAATATTCCATCGTATACAATCCAACTAGCGCGACAACTTTGTTGCCTCTGCATCGGGTGATGCATGGTGGCCATTGCCTCAATGTTTGTCGGAGGGCTGAAGTGTTCTAGCATTCGCCTCTTTTGGATTTTTTTTTATTATTGATTGCCTAACATATCGAGAAATAATGGGTTCATCTGTGATTCTACCTTTGTACTCCTTCGTGGTTGCCTAACACATTAGCCTCGTAAAGCCTAGACCAAAGATGCCTAATAGCCTAGCCAGACTCATCGGTAGGGAATCCCATCCACAGTGAAGCCAGCAAGCAAGCTATGGTTGGAGTAGACGGATTTATTGTTGCTCTTTATTAGAGTTGTTGTTACTCTTTTTATGGGAGCTTTGCATAGAGATTGCAAAAAAAGCGTGATTTACCAACCTCCGTCGCCCCCGCGTCGCCCCCGCTCGGGAGACTCGGGCGGGATCTCGATCCCTAGCCGCCGGGGGTCCCCTCCCCTCCCTTCCTCCCCTCCCTCCGCCGCCGCCGAAGGACGCCGCCGGCGATGGCCCGGGGCTGACGGCGGTGGTGGGGGTCCTCCTTCTTGCCTGCGCCGTGGGGGTGGTGCGGCGCCCCGCGACATGGGTGGCGCGGTCGATCTGGCCTGGCGGCGCGGCGGGCCCGCCCTCGGCGGCGGCGCGGCGGTTGCCTTGGCCAAGGGTCGATCTGGCCTGGCGGTGCGGCGGGCCTGCCTTCCAGCGGCGGCGCGGCGGCTGCCTCGGCCAAGGGCGGCGATGGTGGGGTGCGGCAGCCGGCTCTGCCTCGGGCTGCGTGCCGGCGTTCAGCGGCGGCGGCCGGGTCTGCGGCGACACACCATCTGACCTCGGATCGGCAGTGGCGGCATGGAGGGCCTGATGGTTGGGTCGGCACCATGCGGGTTGTGCCCTCCGGACAGATCTGATCTGGCCGGTGCGGCCTGCTCGTTGTTCGGCGGCTCAGATCGGCGGCGACCCGTGCACACATTACGTGATGGAGGTTCTTCGAGCGGATCCGGGTGAAAACCTTGTGCTTGGCTTGATGCCATGACCGGCGTTGGTGGCACCCTGTTGTGTCATTACCTACTTGAAGGCATCGCCGTGGAGAAGCTCTAGACCTCTATCCGCTACCTCCGGGGGAAACCCTAGATCAGTTGATCGAATGACGGCGGCGCGTTGCTGTCGTTTCCTCCTTGGGGGCATCATTCTTGGAGGCGTACACGGGATCGAGGGACCAGCGGGCGCTTTTTTGGTGGAGCAGTGCTTCATCCTTCACATTGATGACGGCGGATCTCGGCGGCGTGGTGCAGTGGAGACTCGGCGCCCGATGCGCGGTGATGGACTCGCCAGGTGGAGGTTGTCGGGGATATACCCCGCGGTGTAACCCGGCCGCAAGGTATAACCCGGCTGGACTTGGCGACTCACTAATGACCCGCCCTGACTGGACGACACACTAAGTGACCCGCCCGATCCTAACGACTTATGGGTGACCTGGCAAGCGGATCAGAGGAGCGACAAGACCCGGGGGCCCAGGAGACTCAAGGCCCAGAAGGCCGGCTTACGTTATGATAGGCCGGCTTAAGAGGAAAGGCGTTAGGAGTATCTCCCTTACAAGGAATCAAGACCCGGACTTGTATCCGGCTTGTAGTACAAGATAGGCTAGTCCTACTAGGACTCCACATGTAACCCGCCCCTCTAACTTATATAAGGAGGGACAGGGCTCCCCAAAGAGGAGAAGCAACAAGAAACAATATCTAGGGCTAGACACAAAGGGGGAGCCAGCTTACGGCGACTCTTCTCATGAGCATAATGAGACCTAGCCACAAACAGCATGTAGGGTTGTTACCGGATGATGTTTCCCGGGGCCCGAAGCTGTCTAAATCCTTGTCTTGCGTGTTGCGTCTCTTGTCCCGATCAACCCCTCTGAAGCTACCACATAGATGCGTTGGCCTCGCGACTAAGTCCTGACACTAAGGACATCTGACGTGACAATTCCACGACAGTTGACGCCCACCGTGGGACCTGCGCATGATGGTGTTGAGTTGTTGAAGGGATCTTTCACAGGGATCGAGAAGTTCATAATTTTTTGGATAAAGGATAGCCAGTTTTTAAGTAATTAGGGTTGCAGTCTGTTCGTTGCTGCCGTCCTACGATTTATCTGGTGGGTTTTAAGTCGTCTGAAACCGACGAGTTTGGAGACTCCAAAGGAGCTAGTGTTTCTAATACAGCTACAGGCCACAAGGCGAGTTACTATTATGACACGGATTCGCTACTGTGATTTTTCATCAAGCCGTTTTCTGCTCTGGGTTGACCCCGAGCAAATTCCTCGCCGAATCGCTGCTGTTGACCTCAAAGCTGCTGCCAGAATCGGACTTAAGCTGGACTTGGTCTCGCTGGTATTTCCCCCGCTGCCGCCGGTTCAACCAGATCGTTTTCCTATGCAAAAGTCGGATGTACACAACCTGTTATTGGATGACCTGTATACAACCTTTACGAGGAGACACGAGCCGCGGGGTTTAATCTCCAGCGCTAGGTTAAAAAAAAAGGGGGTGCGACGTGGGCGACTCGGAAACCGGCCACGACCCGTTGGATGACCTGTGCGTACATAGATGTCCATGAAATATCAGGCAGTGGGCCGCCTACATCAACAAAAGATACGGTCCATGACCCGCTATTGGAGTTCAGACAATCTATGATCTGCATGTTTTTAGGCAACTACTACTCCGTATCAAGCAAGATACACCATGTCCTGACAGAGGACGTGTTAGCCCGGCTAAGATCTGAATAAACAAGAAAGGAAGCTGATTCAAGAATTAAGGAAAGGAAAAAGTTGCCAGGTTGGACAGGCCCTTGAGGCAACCTACAGCGCCCCTGTTCCTCATATGAAGCAGAGCGCCTACGGCAACACGGAAACGACCGTTGACCCGTCCGGCAGCTCGCACGTCTGCGGCCTCGTCTCGCTGAGCCGCCTCACCATTGACCCGCCTGGCGGCTTGCACCTCTGCGCCTCCGCCTCTCCGCCCTGCAACCCACGTGGGTGGTAATGCTACATGGAGATAGACGTACGCCTCGGTGTATGTGCGGTTAATTTTTCATCCAGTATTATCTGCTGTCCGTATTCATCCCGCAAAAAATATCAGGTGTTATTTTTCTCATGTATTTTATAAGTACATATTAATTCATCCGACAACGATTACTCTGGCCTGTAATATTTTTATGCAGGAAGGCCATTAAAAAAGATGATGGCATTATACTACGGAGGCACGTTTGGCTGTGCCGCGCAGCTTCACGGACACACGTATCGCGGTCCGTTTTACATCAACGCGCCGCCAATTTGCCGGTTCGTGTCACCTTACAACGTCACGGACGACTCGTCGTCCACCCTCGCCGCTGGTTCACGCGCCTGCACCGGTTTATAACGCGGAGGACAACTGGCTCGTCTGTGCCGGCTTACAGGGCCGCGTCCGATTCATCACTCCGAAGCCGCTTTTGATGCTGCAATGGTTGTACTGTCCTCCCAAACATCAGGTGGTATTCATCTAAATTTATGTATTAAACACTTATTGTTTTTTGTCAAAAAACAATTACTTTGTCCTGTAATATTTTTACACAGGACAATTTTTATGCCATTTGCGGACACGCGTATCGCGGTCCGGGTTACATCAACGTGCCGGCCGACTCGCCCGTCTGCACCACCTTACAACACCACGGATGATTCACACCGGTTTACAACGCGGAGGATAACTTGCTCGTCCGCACCGGTTTACAACACCGCGGCCGGTTCAACTGTCTGCTCGCATGGCCGACTTGCCCATGATGGATTTCAGCTTCACTGCGGTGATCATCAACTCCGCGGTGGATAACTACTGGCCTGATGCATCAGGTGATATCCATCCAAGTTTGTTTTTATCATCACATGTTGTTTTTGTTAAAGAACAAGTTTATCTTTGCCTTAGTCTGCAATATTGTTTATGCAGGGCAAATTATTTATGATAAAAATTGATATTTTACCGCGGAGGTGGAGACACGCCAACATTTTTTGGCGCAGGTGGTCGTCGTTACTCAACGGACTCCTGCACCGGCTTACAACGCCATGGCCGTCTCTCTCGATCGCGTCGGCTTACAACGCCGTGGCCGTCTCTCGCGACCGCGCCGGTTTACAATGCACTGGCCGTCTTTTATGACCACGCCGGTTTACAACAAGGAAGACAACTTGCTCGTCCGCACCGGCTTACAACACCGCGGCCGACTCATCTGTCCGCTCCCGTGGCCGACTCACCTGTCATTAATTTCAACTTTACCGCAGTGATCATCAACTTTGCGACGGATTAATTCCGACTCAACACATCAGGTGAAATCCATCCAGTATGTTTTATATTATATATTGCTTTCTTTAAAAGAGCAATTACTCTAGCTTGCAAGTTCTCCAGTGCAGGACAAGTTATGTCACTGAGATGTTGAATGACTCATACCGGTTTATATCACGGTCAAATATGGAGAGTCTCAAGCTAACTCCTCGAGTAGTCTTAAAAATCGGGGGCTACAGTGACATGACTCGGGAACTCCGGGTCATGGGAGGGGATGATAACCCGGTTCCGGAGGACAGTACCATACTGATTAAAATTCCGGTTTAAAATCCGGTTCAAGAGACATCTCTCTCCCGCAAAGCTTTGAAGCTCTCAAAGTTGGTTCAACATCCGGATCAAGGTAAATTTGTCCCTTATAAAGCTTTGAGAATCTCAATATCCGGTTTAAGAAATTCCGGTTCAAAACATGGGCATCCTGCTTTACGGTTTATTTTATTATGGTCACTTGGGGGCTTCCTGCTCATCGGGCATAGCCATCAGTACCCTCTTGATCGGCGCAATGCCAAAATTTATACGGTCATTTGGGGGCTTCCTGTTCAAACATAGGCCGTATTCGAACCAAAGAGAACATAGCTGTCGATACCCTTTTGATTAGCAAACTGCTGAACCTACTTGGGGGCTTCTTGATCGTATCCGAATCATAGCTCAACCCCTTTGGGAATCGACGTGGATCGTATTCGAATCAGCGTCGTTAAACAACTCTTATGGTCACTTGGGGGCTTCCTGTTCAAACATAGGTCGTATTCGAACCAAAGAGAACATAGCTGTCGATACCCACTTGATCGGCATCGCCAAGCCACTGGGGGCTATATGATCGTATTCGAATCTTAGCTTAACCCCTTTGGAACGGTTTACTGATCGTATCCGAATCAGAAGCCTCAAAAAGTTTTATTCTATCTCGGGTAAGTTTATTGCAGCCACATTTACTTAACTTGAGATCTTTTGGGGATTATATCTTAAATATATATAAGTGTTTTATGATTAACCCGGCTTGACTTTTGACTATAAGTCGCCAGCTTATGACAACTACCATTTATATGGAAGCATTGGCTTCTAAGGATTGGGTTATCACCCTTATTACACAGGTCATGTAAACCAGCAATACAAATTCAATATCACAGTGGTCATTTGGGGGTTTCCTGTTCAAACACAGGTCATATTCGAACCAAAGAGAACATAGCTATTGATACCCATTTTGATCGGCAACGCCACCAACGCCACTGAGGGCTATATGATCGTATTCAAATCTTAGCTTAACCCCCTTGGAACAGTTTACTGATCGTATTCGAATCAGAAGCCTCAAAATTTTTATCTGTTTTTATACAATCGCAAGTATTTGAGTTGTCACAAATATCATATGTGCCGGCTCTTACAGACTTGAGTTATCAACTTCACTGTCCGGGTCACATAAGCTGGCGGTATCATTCAAAAGATCATAGGGATCTTGTGATCTACTTGTGTGCAGGATAAGACTACATTTGGGTGGTTACCCGCCCTGGCTTTTGACGTTAAGTCGTCAGGGCATATGTTGTTTAAACTCTTTGCAGGATTTGCAGGAATATGACATATAAATGATTAAGTTCAAGCTCATTACCGAACCTGATGCTTCAAAATAATTATCCGTTCTGGATTTTTCTCAAAGGCTATAAGCCGTCGGGTTATAAAAATTCGTCATCGGCCAAGAGCCGCAGGGTATTTAAACTCCGGGTTTTCTTATCAACCGATGAGGTATTCAAATTTTTAATAGCCAAAACTGGATGGATTTTCATGATGATATTGAATGATTGAGGTTTTCATACCGGGTTATATTATTCAAATCTTGAATAGCCAACATGGCTGGATTTCTATTGTGATTATCAATAACCAATATTATTGAGGTTTTCAAAGTCGCTTTAGCGCAGTGACTATTATTTTATCGAAGGATATAATTTATTCTACAATGGAAGGAATAGTCTCGAGTCGCTGCAGGCTTACGACCTGGCACTTGGGGGCTACATTATTCAAATTAAGATTATATCAAATATGCAAGTCTCATGTCGCTGCAAGCATGCACCATGATACTTGGGGACTAATGCAAAGTCATTTTTTGCTCACCTTATTGAAGACCCGACTCATCACATTGTAATGAGCCGGCCCTTGGGGGCTACCAATTGCCTCCGTCAACAATTTAAGGTACAAAGCTTGTTATCCATTACATTGAAGGGTCCTGAGGGAGTCCTGGATTAGGGGGTGTCCGGATGGCCGGAGTAAGACCTTTGGCCGGACTCCCGGACTATGAAGATACAAGATTGAAGACTCCGTCCCGTGTCTGGATGGGACTTTCCTTGGCGTGGAAGGCAAGCTTGGCGATACGATATGAAGATCTCCTCCCATTGTAACCGACTCTGTGTAACCCTAGCCCTCTCCAGTGTCTATATAAACCGGAGATTTTTAGTCCGTAGGACGAACAACAATCATACCATAGGCTAGATTCTAGGGTTTAGCCACTCCGATCTCGTGGTAGATCTACTCCTGTACTACCCATATATTCAATATTAATCAAGCAGGAGTAGGGTTTTACCTCCATCGAGAGGGCCCGAACCTGGGTAAAAACATCGTGTCCCTTGCCTCCTGTTACCATCCGCCTAGACGCACAGTTCGGGACCCCCTACCCGAGATCCGCCGGTTTTGACACCGACATTGGTGCTTTCATTGAGAGTTCCTATGTGTCGTCGCCTTTAGGCCCGATGGCTTCTTCGCTCGACAATCATGATACGGTCCGGGATGAGATTTTTCTCCCCGGACAGATCTTCGTATTCGGCGGCTTCGCACTGCGGGCCAACTCGCTCGGCCATCTGGAGCAGATCGAAAGCTACGCCCCTGGCCATCAGGTCAGGTTTGGAAGCTTAAACTACACGGCCGATATCCGCGGGGACTTGATCTTCAACGGATTCGAGCCACGACCGGGCGCGCTGCACTGTCACGATGGGCATGATTTAGCTCTGTCATCTGACAACGCCCAGAGCGTCGTTCAAGTGTCCACTCCGACCATTAGCTCGGAGCCCACTACGCCAGTCGGGGACGGACGGTTGGACGCCGCCCCGGAAACTTCAACCTCTACGGCGATAGAGCCGGATACCAGCCTAGTCCCTCGCAAGGCGCGTGACTCCAAGGTGCCGGACTCCGATCCGGACTCCGTAAATCCCGCACCTCTTCCGATTAAGCCCGATTGGGCTCCGGTCATGGAGTTCACCACCGTGGATGTCTTTCAGCACTCGCCTTTCGGCAATATCCTGAATTCGTTAAAGTCTCTCCCTTTGTCAGGAGAGCCCTGGCCGGAAACACGGTTGGGATACGGACGACGAAGAAATTCGCAGCCCACCCACCACCCACTTTGTAGCCACTGTCGACGATTTAACCGACATGCTCGACTTTGACTCCGAAGACATCGACGGCATGGACGCCGATGAAGGAGACGATCAAGAACCAGTACCTTAGGGAACTGGAAAGCCACCTCATCATATGACATATACATGGTGGACACCCCTAAAGCGGGGGATGGCGAGGAGAAAACGGAGGATGACCCCTCCAAGAAGCAACCCAAGCGCCGACGTCAGTGGCGCCGCTCTATGTCCCACCAAAGCAAAAACGGCGATTCCGGCACCGGAGATAACAATACGCCGGACAGTGCCGAAGACAACCCCCTCCAGCAGGATTCAGTGCAGGAGGATGAAGGAGCCAACCCTCATGAGAGAGCGGCCGACAAAGAGGATGAGGACGACAATTAGATGCCTTCCTCCGAAGACGAGGCAAGCCTCGACGACGACGAATTCGTCGTGCCAGAGGATCCCGTCGAACAAGATCGTTTCAAACCCAGACTCGTAGCCACGACAAGCAGCCTCAAGAAGAAACAACAGCAGCTTAGAGCTGACCAAGACTTGCTAGCCAACAGATGGACTGAGGTCCTGGCGGCCGAAGAGTATAAACTAGAACGCCCATCCAAGAGCTACCCGAAGCGCAGGCTCCTACCCCAACTTGAGGAGGAAGCAACTAAACCTACATCACCAGCGTATGATGCGCCCGATCGGCCACCCCGTGCCGCGATAGAGAGGCCTTCAGGCCCTCAACCCAAGCCGCACCCCGACACCGCTCAAAACATACCATGAGTACGGGGAGACGCAACAGACCTGCGAGACATCTTGGAGAATAAGGCAAGGCAAACAAGATCGATCTACGGATCGCATGGGCGCCCCGCTTCACGTGACGCTAGCTGTCACGCCGGACATAATAAGTATGGCCCGGCCGAATACAACAGACCAAGCTCGTCCGAGCTGCGTCGTGATATAGCCCAGTACAGGGGCGCCGCACACCCACTATGCTTCACAGACGAAGTAATGGATCATCAAATCCCCGAGGGCTTCAAACCCGTAAACATCGAATCGTACGATGGCACAATAGATCATGCGGTATGGATCGAGGATTATCTCCTTCATATCCACATGGCCCGTGGTGATGATCTACACGCCATCAAATACCTCCCGCTCAAGCTTAAAGGACCAGCTCGACATTGGCTTAACAGCCTGCCAGCAGAGTCAATTAGTTGTTGGGAGGACCTAGAATCCGCATTCCTTGACAACTTCCAGGGCACGTACGTGCGACCACCAGACGCCGATGACCTAAGCCACATAATCCAGCAGCCAGAGGAATCGTCCAGACAATTCTGGACACGGTTCCTAACCAAGAAAAACCAAATAGTCGATTGTCCGGACACCGAGGCCCTTGCAGCCTTCAGGCACAACATCCGAGACGAGTGGCTTGCCCGGCACCTAGGACAGGAAAAGCCAAAGTCTATGGCAGCCCTCACGACACTCATGACCCGCTTCTGCGCGGGAGAAGACAGCTGGCTAGCTCATAGCAATAACATAACCAAGAGCCCCAGCAATTCGGATACCAAGGATAACAACGACAGGTCACGCCGCAACAAGCATAAGCGCCGCATTAACGGTGACAATACTGAAGATATGGCAGTCAATGCTGGATTCAGAGGCTCTAAACCGGGTCAGCGGAAGAAGCCATTCAAACGAAACCCTCAGGGCCCATCCAGCTTAGACCGGATACTTGATCACTCGTGCCAGATACACGGCACCCCCGAACAACCAGCCAATCACACCAACAGGGATTGTTGGGTGTTCAAGCAGGCAGGCAAGATAAGTGCCGAGACTAGAGACAAGGGGCTACATAACGATGACGAGGAGGGGCCCCGGTAGCCGAACAACAAAGGACAGAAGGGATTTCCCCCGCAAGTTCGGACGGTGAATATGATATACGCAACCCACATCCCTAAAAGGGAGCGGAAGCATGCTCTCAAGGATGTCTATGCGCTGGAGCCAGTAGCCCCAAAGTTCAACCCATGGTCCTCTTGCCCGATCACCTTCGATCGACGGGACCATCCCACCAGCATCCGTCACGGTGGATTCGCCGCACTGGTCCTAGACCCAATTATCGACGGATTTCACCTTACCAGAGTCCTAATGGACGGCGGCAGTAGCCTGAACCTGCTTTACCAGGACACAGTGCGAAAAATGGGCATCAATCTTCAAGGATTAAACCCACAAAGACAACCTTCAAAGGTGTCATACCAGGGATAGAAGCCAGCTGTACAGGCTCGGTCACACTCGAGGTGGTCTTCGGATCACCGGATAACTTCCGGAGCGAGGAGTTAATCTTCGACATAGTCCCATTCCGCAGAGGCTATCACGCCCTGCTCGGACGAATCGCATTTGCAAAATTCAATGCGGTGCCGCACTATGCATATCTCAAGCTCAAGATGCCAGGACCTCGCGGAGTCATCACGGTAAATGGAAACACCGAACGCTCTCTCTGAACAGAGGAGCACATGGCGGCCCTGGTGGCGGAAGTACAGAGTAGCCTCTCAAGGCAGTTCTCCAATCCAGGCGCCAAACGTCCGGACAATGTCAAGCGAGCCCGAAGTAACCTACAACAAATCCGGCTGGCACGTTCCGAGCAAGCATAGCAGTGCGGCCCCAACCCCAGCCCCCGCCAAACGGCGATACTCGTACCACGCGTACATAACCACGCCTTAGAAATACCATGGGCATAAGGGGAGGGGCACAACAATGGCACGCCCAGAATGCGGCTCAACCGCACTAGGGGGCTCCCTATACCGCCGTTTTCCTTTTCACACACTTTCAGGACCCAACTATTCGGAAGGCCTGTCCGGCAATACACTCGCCGAACCAATGACGCAACAACCAGGGAGGAAGCAAGCCACGCCAAAAGTCCAGGTGGTCTCTATAACGAGTTTAATACCTGTTTTACTTACAATCCCGCAGCTTGCCCCTGGAGGGGAATATGTCAAATACTCCCATCTCTTGCTTACCTCACTTCTTATATCATTCTGCTTTCGCAGCAGCCCTTTTTTAATAAACAATATATAGCTCCTACCTATTATTGTACTTATCTATTTTTATATACAAATATGTTCAGTCATGAAATTCTGCAACCGTACACTTTGGTACAGATAATACACCAGGGGCTTACAACACCCCATAACATGGTGTGAGAAGACCGAACACTCTAACGAGTGTGGCACCCCAAACTTATAGCACTATATGCATCGGCTCCGAATCATGTCTTTGGTCAATAGTTGGGTTTGCCCGGCTTCCATGTTTTGGTACCTTACGTTCCGCATTGTTGGCTAAGGTAGCGCTAGGAGAACTACTGCGATTGTGCCCCAGTTGAGCTGGGTTAACACCTCAGTAGAGAAAGCTAAAACTGACTGTCATGATAGTGCGAGAGACCGGTCGCTGTTCGCGAGGTTTCTTCGAGTCCTTAAAGACTTATGCCACTTCGAGCGAGGAACCGGACTTATCCGGCCTAGGCGTGGATAGCACCCCGAACTCGGTCTTCCGAATACTAGGGGCTTCGCCGAAATTTAAAATTATAGAATTCTATGGCTAAGTGAGAGTGATAAAGCATTATAAGTCCGACGGCCTGGTTCATTGTGCTGAATGCCTCCCTAGATGGACCCAAGAATGGGAACAAGAGCGCTCAGGTTTATCCCGAACACCCCAGCACTCGTGGCATGGGGGTCGAAGCCAACGACTTGCATCTCTCAGATTTGATAAACGGCCGCACAGAAGGTAATATTTTAAATTAACAAGCGTTGCTTAATGCATATGAACAAAGCTTCAGCGTACAGGATAACAAATGCGAGTTTACTCAAAAATTACATCTTTGGAGCACTCATCCGCTATGCGGCGGGCACCCTTCAGAACGCCATTATAATACATCTCGGGCGTACGATACTCCTTGCCCGGCGGTGGCGCGTCCATCAACAGCTTCTCCGCGTCTAGCTTGCCCCAGTGCACCTTAGCACGGGCAAGGGCCCGACGGGCACCTTCAATACAAACGGAGCGCTTGACGACCTCAATCCACGGACACGCGTCCACCAGCTGCCGCACTAGACCGAAGTAGCTCCCAGGCATGACTTCTCCAGGCCACAGCCGAGCTATGAGGCCCTTCATGGCCTGTTCGGCCACCTTGTGGAGCTCGACCAGCTGCTTCAGCTGGTCGCTCAGGGGCACCGGATGTTCGGCCTTAGCATACTGAGACCAGAACACTTTTTCCGTCGAGCTCCCCTCTTCGGCTCGGTAGTATGCGGCGGCATCAGACACACTACGGGGCAGATCGGCGAACGGTCCTAGAGAGCTCCGGATTCGGGTAAGTAGCAGATAATTAACTTTTTTATTTTTGCTTTGCATAAAGAATGCCTTACCCACCGCTATCTTCTTCATCGCCTCGATCTCCTGAAGGGCCTTCTGGGCTTCGGCCTTAGCGGTCTTGGCACTCTCAAGAGCCAAGGCAAGCTCGGACTCTCAAGTCTTCGAGTTACACTCCAAACTCTCGTGTTTTTCCACGAGAGCCTGGAGCTCTTGCCGCACCTCCGCCACCCGCGCCTCCTGCTTCTCTTGCTCGGTGCGCTCCAAGGCCGCACTCTTTTCGGCCTTCGAGACCGCCTCTTTCAGGGTCGCCACCTCGGTCGTGGCTCCTGCAACATTAATGTTGGTCTTGTTATTATTATGCAACCAAGTATTTCTATATACATTTACAGGAGGTACTATGTACCCTCTTTATCCTCGAGCTGCTTCTTGGCACGGCCGAGCTCGCTCTCGGACCGCTCGAGGCTTTCCTTCAAGGCATTGACCTCCGCAGTTAGTGCGGCAGAGGTCAGCAGCGCAGCCTGCATTCCCATATTGACATATTTCTGTTAGACTCCTGCGTGTATCTTTTGAGATCCTCAGTTCGGCTTTTCTTTCCGAACACCGAACTGAGCATCAGGGGCTACTGTCTATGCGGTAACATTTTTTATATATGTTTTTGAACACATACCTCAAAGCCCGATAACAGGCTTGTGCAGGCTTCCGTCAGCCCGCTCTTGGCGGACTGAACCTTCTGAATCACCGCACTCATAACAGTGCGGTGTTCTTCGTCGATGGAGGCGCCGTTAAGCGCCTCCAGTAAATTGTCCGGAGCCTCCGGGTGGACGGAAGTCGCCGGCGCCACGGGCTTGCCCTTCTTATGAAGGCGCCGCCTGTCGGGCTCTGGAACCACTGATGGTTCCGGAGCAGTGTCCGGCCCGGGGCCGGACTTAGATCCCTCCGGGGCTTTACCCCCTTTGGGCTGGGAGTCTGGAAGGTCGCCTTGTGGCGCTTCCAGGACCACCTCCTCCTGGTTTTGTCCCCTACGGGACTCCACCTCAGCATCGTCTGTAGGGAGAGGGGAGGAGGCCGTCGGAAGTGAAGCGGTATTCACATCCGACGAATTCAGAGGTCCGCTCGACGAATCGCCAAGCTGAGCTCTGGGCGGACTGCATGATTAGCTTCGGTGTTAGAAGCTATCAAATAATAAAGGAGTGCAATAAGTCATTCGGGTAGCCGGACACTTACGATTTTGCCAGGGGCTTAACCCTGGATGGCCAGTCCTCCCCGCCGTCTGCGGCGTCGGGGGCGTTGTCCGGCAGAAGGGTCTTCCCCTTCTTGGACCCTCCGGCTTCCCCAGTTGGGGCGACCTTTCTCTTCTTTCCTCCCCCCGTTGGAGGGGGAGAGGCATCTTCTTCTTCCTCCTCCTCCTCGTCTTCGGAGGCGGAGGGTGCGTTGGGGCCGTCGGGCAAATCCGACGGCACCGGGCGCCGGGAACTCTTTCAGGTCCCCGTGGCCTTCTCCTTGGCCTTCTTCTCTGGCACCATGTGAGGTGCCGGAACCAGTAGCTTCGCTAAGTGTGCGTCTACTGGTCCTTCGGGCAAAGGGGCCGGACAGTCGAACTGTCCGGATGTCCTCTTCCAGTCCTGTCAAAGGAACGGGAGTTTAGATCCCACATAAAAATCACACTATGAAATTTGGGTATCCCGTAAGGGACTAAATGTAAGCTTACTTCGGAGGCTTGACGTTTGGCGCAGAATCCGCGATCCTCGGTGATGGGAGGGGAGACCTCGGAACTCTTGAAAAGCACCTTCCAGGCGTCCTCGTGCTTCGTTTCAAAGAGCCGGGACAGAGTCTGGTGCCGGGCCGGGTCGAACTCCCACAAATTGAAGTCCCGTCGTTGACACGGGAGGATTCGGTGGAAGAGCATGACCTGGACCATGTTGACAAGCTTGACCTTCTTGGTCACCAGGTCTCGGATGCAGGTTTGGAGTCCGGTCACCTCTTCCAGATTACCCCACGACAGGCCCATCTCTTTCCAAGATGTGAGCCGGGTGGGGACGCCGGATCGAAATTCAAGGGCCGCTGCCCATTTAGGGTCACGCGGCTCGGTGATATAAAACCACCCCGATTGCCACCCTTTGATGGTTTCCACGAAGGCACCCTCGAGCCAGGTGACGTTGGCTATCTTGCCCACCATGACGCCTCCGCATTCCGTCTGTCGGCCTTGCACGACCTTCGGCTTGACGCTGAAGATCTTCAGCCATAGGCCAAAGTGGGGCTGGATGCGGAAGAAGGCCTCGCACACGATGATAAACGCCGAGATATTGAGGATGAAGTTCGGGGCCAGATCGTGGAAGTCCAGGCCGTAGTAGAACATGAGCCCCCGGACGAACGGGTGAAGAGGAAAACCCAGTCCGCAGAGGAAATGGGGAAGAAAAACAACCCTCTCATGGGGCCTGGGGGTGGGGATGAGTTGCCCCGCATTGGGGAGCCGGTGCGTGATGTCGTTAGACAAGTATCCGGCCTTCCTCAGGTTTTTGATTTGTCCCTCCGTGACGGAGGAGGCCATCCATCTACCTCCCACTCCAGACATGGTTGGAGAAGGTTGAGGTGGGAAGTGCAGGCTTGGGCGCTGGAGCTCGAGCACGCAGGGACGAATAAGCAGAGGAGGAAGAGGGCGTGAATTTAAAGGGCGGATTCTTATCCCCTTATATGGGCGGCCAAAACTACGGGCCCTCCATCGGCCTAATAAAACTCGCTTATCTCCCAAGCGCCGCGGTTAATGGCGCGGTTGGGTTACCCACACTCGTATTGATGAGAATCCCGGAATAAGGGGACACGATCTATGCTTTGACAAGACGTGCCAAAGAAACCACCTCGCTAAACGCGCTGAGGTGGAACAATAAAATGAATAAAAGCGGGCCGTGGCATGATGTCACCCCGCAGCATACGTCAGCAGATCTAATTGATACAAATGTTATTCTCTCTACGGTAGAACGTGGAACTTATTTTTCAGAGCCGGACACTACCCTGGTGTTCAACATCTTCTATGAAATATTCGGAGGAGGAACCCGCCTTGTAATGCCGAAGACAACTTGCGCGCCGGACTCGTCGTCATTGAAGCCTAGTTCAGGGGCTACTGAGGGAGTCCTGGATTAGGGGGTGTCCGGATGGCCGGACTAAGACCTTTGGCCGGACTCCCGGACTATGAAGATACAAGATTGAAGACTCCGTCCCATGTCCGGATGGGACTTTCCTTGGTGTGGAAGGCAAGCTTGGCGATACGATATGAAGATCTCCTCCCATTGTAACCGACTCTGTGTAACCCTAGCCCTCTCCGGTGTCTATATAAACTGGAGAGTTTTAGTCCGTAGGACGAACAACAATCATACCATAGGCTAGATTCTAGGGTTTAGCCACTCCGATCTCGTGGTAGATCTACTCTTGTACTACCCATATCATAAATATTAATCAAGCAGGAGTAGGGTTTTACCTCCATCGAGAGGGCCCGAACCTGGGTAAAAACATCGTGTCCCTTGCCTCCTGTTACCATCCGCCTAGACGCACAGTTCGGGACCCCCTACCCGAGATCCGCCGGTTTTGACACCGACAGGTCCACTGCTCAGTTGGTAAAGCACAAGGCTCTTAACCTTGTGGACGTGAATTCAAGCCCCATGATGGGGGTTACATCATATGATGTTATTTTCATTGAAGTATATATCAAAGTCCCAACTCAATATTATCTTACTGAGCCGGCCCTTGGGGGTTACACATTGATGTTCAAAGTTTACAACATCATATTTACAAAGTTCCTGCTCATTATTCCATAATGACCCGACCCTTGGGGGCTACACTGGTTGAAGTTTTATGAGCATAAGGCAATTACAAGTCCCAGGTTGCTGCAAGCATGACAACCCGGCACTTGGGGGCTACAGGTGATATATATATAAAGGGAGAAATCTTCAAATTCTCAGTTTTGAGCAGATCGTCTTGACCCGGTGTTTGCAACAATCATGATCCGGTGTCATCAATAATTATGACCCGGCGTCGGCTACAGTTATAACCCGGTGCTATCAATATTTACAAGCCGGCAATTTTGGTTATGATAAACCAGTAAGTTTTACCTCTTCAAGCCGGCTGAAAGTCAGATGAGTATTTCAAGACCAATATGTTTTAAGCCGGCGCTTTGGAAGCCGGTTCAAGTGGATTACTTGTTTACAATATTTCTTCTACAAGCAAATTGATTGTGAAGCTGGTCTATTGACCCAGATTTTCTAGAAGAAGGAAATGACAATTGGACTTAAGGATAATCAGGTCCCGACTCAGGAGAATATTTAACCCGGAGCACATGGAATTAAGGATGATCAGGTGCCGGCGTACAAGAATTCTTAACCCGGAGCACAACCTGTCAAATTTGTTCTTGTGTTTATTTTGCAGCATAAGTTTACCATGGAGAAATCCAAGCTAAACTTGGGGGCTAATGTCAGGGATATACCCCGCGGTGTAACCCGGCCGCAAGGTATAACCCGGTCGGACTTGGCGACTCACTAATGACCCGCCCTGACTGGACGACACACTAAGTGACCCGCCCGATCCTGGCGACTATGGGTGACCTGGCAAGCGGATCAGAGGAGCGACAAGACCCGGGGGCCTAGGAGTCTCAAGGCCCAGAAGGCTGGCTTACGTTATGATAGGCCGGCTTAACAGGAAAGGCGTAAGGAGTATCTCCCTTACAAGGAATCAAGACCCGGACTTGTATCCGGCTTGTAGTACAAGATAGGCTAGTCCTACTAGGACTCCACATGTAACCCGCCCCTCTAACTTATATAAGGAGGGGCAGGGCTCCCCAAAGAGGAGAAGCAACAAGAAACAATATCTAGGGCTAGACACAAAGGGGGAGCCGGCTTACGGCGACTCTTCTCATGAGCATAATGAGACCTAGCCACAAACAACATGTAGGGTTGTTACCGGATGATGTTTCCCGGGGCCCGAAGCTGTCTAAACCCTTGTCTTGCGTGTTGCGTCTCTCGTCCCGATCAACCCCTCTCAAGCTACCACATAGATGCGTTGGCCTCGCGACTAAGTCCTGACACTAAGGACATCTGACGTGACAATTCCAAAGAGAACATAGCTGTCGATACCCACTTGATCGACATCGCCAAGCCACTGGGGGCTATATGATCGTATTCGAATCTTAGCTTAACCCCTTTGGAACGGTTTACTGATCGTATCCGAATCAGAAGCCTCAAAAAGTTTTATTCTATCTCGGGTAAGTTTATTGCAGCCACAATTACTTAACTTGAGATCTTTTGGGGATTATATCTTAAATATATATAAGTGTTTTATGATTAACCCGGCTTGACTTTTGACTATAAGTCGCCAGCTTATGACAACTACCATTTATATGAAAGCATTGGCTTCTAAGGATTGGGTTATCACCCTTATTACACAGGTCATGTAAACCAGCAGTACAAATTCAATATCACAGTGGTCATTTGGGAGTTTCCTGTTCAAACATAGGTCGTATTCGAATCAAAGAGAACATAGCTATAGATACCCATTTTGATCGGCAACGCCAACACCACTGAGGGCTATATGATCGTATTCGAATCTTAGCTTAGCCCCTTTGGAACGGTTTACTGATCGTATTCGAATCAGAAGCCTCAAAATTTTTATCTGTTTTTATACAATCGCAAGTATTTGAGTTGTCACAAATATCATATGTGCCGGCTCTTACAGACTTGAGTTATCAACTTCACTGTCCGGGTCACATAAGCCGGCGGTATCATTCAAAAGATCATAGGGATCTTGTGATCTACTTGTGTGCAGGATAAGACTACATTTGGATGGTTACCCGCCCTGGCTTTTGACGTTAAGTCGTCAGGGCATATGTTGTTTAAACTCTTTGCAGGATTTGCAGGAATATGACATATAAATGATTAAGTTCAAGCTCATTACTGAACTTGATGCTTCAAAATAATTATCCGTTCTGGATTTTTCTCAAAGGCTATAAGCCGTCGGGTTATAAAAATTCGTCATCGGCCAAGAGCCGCAGGGTATTTAAACTCCGGGTTTTCTTATCAACTGATGAGGTATTCAAATTTTTAATAGCCAAAACTGGCTGGATTTTCATGATGATATTGAATGATTGAGGTTTTCATACCGGGTTATATTATTCAAATCTTGAATAGCCAACATGGCTGGATTTCTATTGTGATTATCAATAACCAGTATTATTGAGGTTTTCAAAGTTGCTTTAGCGCAATGACTATTATTTTATCGAAGGATATGATTTATTCTATAATGGAAGGAATAGTCCCGAGTCGCTGCAGGCTTACGACCCGACACTTGGGGTCTACATTATTTAAATTAAGATTATATCAAATATGCAAGTCTCATGTCGCTGCAAGCATGCACCATGATACTTGGGGACTAATGCAAAGTTATTTTTTGCTCACCTTATTGAAGACCCGACTCATCACATTGTAATGAGCCGGCCCTTGGGGGCTACCAATTGCCTTTGTCTACAATTTAAGGTACAAAGCTTGTTATCCATTACATTGAAGGGTTCACTGCTGAGTTGGTAAAGCACAAGGCTCTTAACCTTGTGGACGTGAATTCAAGCCCCATGATGGGGTTTACATCATATGATGTTATTTTCATTGAAGTATATATCAAAGTCCCAGCTCAATATTATCTTACTGAGCCGGCCCTTGGGGGTTACACATTGATGTTCAAAGTTTACAACATTATATTTACAAAGTTCCTGCTCATTATTCCATAATGATTCGACCCTTGGGGGCTACACTGGTTGAAGTTTTATGAGCATAAGGCAATTACAAGTCCCAGGTTGCTGCAAGCATGACAACCCGGCACTTGGGGGCTATAGGTCTTATACATATAAAGGGAGAAATCTTCAAATTCTCAGTTTTGAGCAGATCGGCTTGATCCGGTGTTTGCAACAATCATGATCCGGTGTCATCAATAATTATGACCCGGCGTCGGCTACAGTTATGACCCGGTGCTATCAATATTTACAAGCCGGCAATTTTGGTTATGATAAACCGGTAAGTTTTACCTCTTCAAGCCCGCTGAGAGTCAGATGAGTATTTGAAGACCAATATGTTTTAAGCCGGCGCTTTGGAAGCCGGTTCAAGTGGATTACTTGTTTACAATATTTCTTCTACAAGCAAATTGATTGTGAAGCTGGTCTATTGACCCGGATTTTCTAGAAGAAGGAAATGACAATTGGACTTAAGGATAATCAGGTCCCGACTCAGGAGAATATTTAACCCGGAGCACATGGAATTAAGGATGATCAGGTGCCGGCGTACAAGAATTCTTAACCCGGAGCACAACCTGTCAAATTTGTTCTTGTGTTTATTTTGCAGCATAAGTTTACCATGGATAAATCCAAGCTAAACTTGGGGGCTAATGTCGGGGATATACCCCGCGGTGTAACCCGGCCGCAAGGTATAACCCGGTCGGACTTGGCGACTCACTAATGACCCGCCCTGACTGGACGACACACTAAGTGACCCGCCCGATCCTGGCGACTTATGGGTGACCTGGCAAGCGGATCAGAGAAGCGACAAGACCCGGGGGCCCAGGAGGCTCAAGGCCCAGAAGGCCGGCTTACGTTATGATAGGCCGGCTTAAGAGGAAAGGCGTAAGGAGTATCTCCCTTACAAGGAATCAAGACCCGGACTTGTATCCGGCTTGTAGTACAAGATAGGCTAGTCCTACTAGGACTCCACATGTAACCCGCCCCTCTAACTTATATAAGGAGGGGCAGGGCTCCCCAAAGAGGAGAAGCAACAAGAAACAATATCTAGGGCTAGACACAAAGGGGGAGCCGGCTTACGGCGACTCTTCTCATGAGCATAATGAGACCTAGCCACAAACAACATGTAGGGTTGTTACCGGATGATGTTTCCCAGGGCCCGAAGCTGTCTAAATCCTTGTCTTGCGTGTTGCATCTCTCGTCCCGATCAACCCCTCTCAAGCTACCACATAGATGCGTTGGCCTCGCGACTAAGTCCTGACACTAAGGACATCTGACGTGACAATTCCACGACAGAGGTAGTTGTCTGGCGTTAAGATGGCGTCGATGACGGAGTGACCTGACAAGGTAGAAGCCTCAATATCTGCTCTGAAGACGGACCTGTAGAAGATGGCGGCGACGACACATATGAGTGCGTCAGACCAGTTTATGCCCCAGACCCGGTATGTGGCTCGGCTAGGGGTTCTTGCTTTTGATGATAGGATTAGGTGAGTAGTCTGGGTATGTGGCCTAGGTAGCACCCCTGCATCTTTTGGATAGGAGTAGTGGCATATGTTGCGAAGATGACGAATTCAGACATATTGTTGTAATACTTTGTAAGGTCCTCGAAAATAATTTATAAAGTGGCCGTATGCATCTCCCAAATGCAGGCCCGGGGTCATCCTCCTTTTCTAAAAAAAATATGAATATCTCGACAAGTGCTATGCACGTGAGTCTCAATTGCCAGTTGCTAGTTTGATGAAGTCCGCCCCGCTGGCTATCCGTATATACAGTCGCTAGTAGTTTGCTGCTGATATCTGATATATTGCCATGATCAGACTAGACGAAATCATGCGGACTCTGTTGCAGGTCTACACCGTGATACGTCGTAGTTAATACTTCTTCCGTCCCAAAATTCTTGTCTTAGATTTGTCTAGATACGGTTGTATCTAACACTAAAATGTATTTAGATACATCCGTATTGAGACAAATCTAAAACAAGAATTTTGAGACGGAGGGAGTAATATATATAGTCCAAAACATCGATCGAGCACTGATTTCAGCGCCTCAATTTCCACCAGTGTAAACACAATTCATCGGTGTAAAAGACACTTCAACAGCTGTAGATGGAACCAAACAATCGTGTTGTGGAGGTAAAACTAAGTAGCAATGTTTCTTCGAAGGATTAAAATTTTGTAATATTCGAAAGGGTAGCTGTTGGCCCCTCCCCTCGCGTCGCCCCCTCTTGGGCGACTCGGGGGCTCCAAACCCTAGCCCCGCCGCCGCCTCCTCCCTCCCCTTCCCCCTCGCCGCCACGTGAGGCTGCCGCCGGGCAAATCCGGGGTGCCGCCAAGGTGGTGCAGGGGCCTTCGCTGCTCTGCCTCTGCTGCAGGGGGGCTGCATGCTCCGGGGCGGCGGCCCTGGTCGGAGTGGCGTCACCGGCCTGCAGCAGGTGGTGGCGCGGGCGTGGACCAGCGACCTCGGCCGTGTGGACGGGGGCAAAACGGAGGACGTGCGCCAAGGTGAGCCAGCATCCTTGGCTGTCGATGGCGCCAGATCTGGCCGCCCCTGCATCCTTGTCTCTGGATGTGCCATGCCCCGACCGGATCTGGTTTACTTCATTGTGGGGCGCCGGTTCTAGCGTCGTGGGGGTGTGGATGACAGGGAAGTGAAGACCAGGAGAAATCCCAGACCGGCCTTGCTGGTCTCGACGATGGCGACACCCGACGGTGCCGCACCCCTCCTTAGAGGCGCCGCTCGGGTTTGTTCCTCTGCCCTCTTCCCCTCCTTGCCTCCCGGGAGAAATCCTCAATGCTGTTGGACGGAGGCGGCGCCCTTGTTGCCGCGCCCTTCCTGAAGGCGCCGTTTTTGGGAGCTAGGTGGGCGTGGGGTTTCTCGGAGATGTGGTTCGTGTGCAGCGGCGGTGGTAGCTGATCTCCCACGACGACGGCGATTTCCTAAGTGTCTCCTTCATTTCGGGAGCTTTCCGGTCTGCTGCGGGGTGTCCTGCCTGGCTTGTAGATTCTCCTGGGCGAGAGGGGATCGGGTTCCCCTCCTACGGCGGCTCTTCTCAGTGCACCATGAGAGCATTAGCCCCACTTTCGGTACCTGCACTTCGGTTCTCAATGTCTTCCAGGGAGATCTAGCTGTTGCTCGTCTTCATCCGTTGCGGCAACTCTTCCTTTTTCGTGACCGGTCTGTGGGATTCGGCGGTGCTCTGCTCTTGGCGATCTGTTCGTGCATTGTTGGGCGAGCTTGGTTTCTTTCCAGCTGTAGCCTACCAGCAACTATCTCCCAGGTTCTAGAGTGAACTGCTCCTCTTGTCAATGGTGTGGCGCCTTTCAAGCCAGGCGAGGAGGCAGGGACCTTATTTGACATTGGAGCTGGGCGGATCTGTTGTGTCGGGGCTGCTGGTGATTAGGCGATGGCGTGCCCTTCTTCGTCGTTGGACGTGTTGATCCAGTGAGGGCGTTCTCCTTCTTCCATGGCGATCTGCTCGTGTTGAGGACCTCTTCATCTCTGAGGTGTGCTTCTCCCTATCGATCTTTTTAGCTTGGTGTGTATGAGGCTTGTGAGCTACTTACTAGCGCCTTTGTATCTTGCCGTTTTCTTTTCTATTTTGTGTTGGTTTCAAGTATGTAATCCTGACAGGTTAATGTGTTTGTTAATTCAAAATCGGGCTCTTCTTAAATCTTCGTTCTAGAAAAAGGGCAACTGTTGCCCACGTATGCAAGAGACGCTGTTGAAGGAAGAAAAGTAAAGTCAAGACTCCAACAAAAGACTGAGTTGGCCCTTTGTAGGTCAATGTTTGATCGATGCCTATTGAATACCTTAACTAGCTAGAAGCTAGTAGTTCCTATACAGCTAGCCAGCTAGCTTGTATAGTTGTGGAAAATGGAACACCATCTTGATTTTACAATGCTTGGAACGTACTCCCTCCATTCACAAATATAAAATGTTTTGAATCTTTCTGAGAAATGAGAAAACCCTCCGCGAGATTCAACATCCTCTAAGATGCTTTGCCAACTGTCGCCATTTGCGGTTTATACTGCCTGAATCTAAGCCTGAACTGGTACTGACATACAGACTGAAATTAGTGAACAAACACATTAAATCGTGTATGCCACAAGAGCAATTGTCTACTCAACTACCTTTAGAAAAAACTAGCTAGTGGTACCGATACAAGCCAGCTACCCTGTAGTATAGTTGCGAAAAATGGAGCACCATTTGGATCTTCTAATGCTTGGGACGTACTAGTATGTTTGGTTGCTTGCATAGCAGCTAATCGTACGCACGTTTGGTTGATTAACTGCTGATTGAAATAATTGCGTCAAGGTGGATGGATCGACGATGCTACGTTGTGTGCATGTGGCCTTGTCGATCCTACCGGCCGGAACAACCAGAGCGAATCAAGTTTTTCTTCTGTCGTATGCTTCCTTTCCCCAACGCCAGCTTATTAGCTACGTACTGAATAGGTGTTACTTTCTGTGCAAGAAGTGTGTTGGTTGAGAAAGCAACGTTTTTATTTATTTATACTATCTACTCATATTTGTCAGTGTGCATGCGCGTAGAACCTTCTTCAGCCGTGCAAGACGAGTCACCATCCTCCGATTCATCAATTCCGATCGTGCCATTCGTTCTTCGGTCCATGGATGGCTGCTGCTGCCTGCTGCTAGTAGGATAGTAAAGAAAAATTAGGTAAACAAATGCATCTATGCTACTGGGTAGCCTTTTTTCTTTTGACGACCAAATCAAGACATTTCTTTCACGGGAGAGAAGGGCTTCCTCGGCGGCCGACCAACGACGATGACCGAACCGCCGAGATACATCGGACCCATCAACCATACGAAAACACACAGTCAACAACAATACTCCTAGCCCCCTCTCCTAGCCTGCCGGTGGCCACTCCAGCCCCGGCGTCCACACCCCCCCTCGCCTGCAGGAGGCCACTCCGACACCGGTGTCCACCCCCAGCGTCTGGAGCACCTTTCCAGCCCTGATCATGGCACTCGCTAACCTCAACTTCGACATCGGGCAAGATTTCGCTGCGAAAGTTTGGAGGAAATGGGGAGTCCCGATCAACTTTGAAGCTGATAAAGATCTCGAAGAACTCCTGCTGGTAGCCGAATTTAAAAGATCTCAAATCCGCCTCACCAATGAATCAGTAAACACCATTCTTCTTGCTTTCTTTGGTGGCCGTGCATCACTTTTCAAGGTAGATCGCCTTCAAAATTGGTCGTTCAAACTCTCTGTCTCCTTCAAAGAAGTGGGTTTCTCTATCATCAAAGGGGGTAACATATCCACGAGTTTACTCAATGTTAATTTCCTGCTTTGGGGTAATGGGGGCCCGAATTCTAGCTGGGAACTAGACCAATATCTTCAAGAGAAAGAGGACAAATGGACACATATTTTTCTTAAACACCCACGAAAATCGTATCTGCAAGCTCTTAGATCTCCGGCGATCTATTCGGATCCAACTCCAAGGAACAATGGTGTTACGCCCACGATGCGGCTATATCTTCCACGTGTCGAGTCACAACTTAGAGGCATAACCGCATTGTGGTTTTGTCGCAAAAAGGGTCATCTTCACACAATCCCATGTAATGAACAAGAAAGGGATAAGTAGAGTTGGCTTACAATCGCCACTTCACACAATGAACATATAATTCATATACCATTCAGAGTACACACATAGTATGACTACGGACACATCCAAAAGAAAGAAGATAAATCCCAAATGCTAGATCCCCGATCGTCCCAACTGGGCTCCACTACTGATCATCAGGAAAAGACACGTAGTAACGGCCAAGGTCCTCATCGAACTCCCACTTGAGTTCGGTAGCATCACCTGCACTGGTATCATCGGCACCTGCAACTATTTGGTAGTATCTGTGAGTCACGAGGATTCAACAATCTCAAAACCCGTGAGATCAAGACTATTTAAGCTTATGGGTAGGATGGGGTAATGAGGTGGAGTTGCAGCAAGCGCTAAGCAAATATGGTGGCTAACATACGAGTACAAGAATAAGATGAGAAACTACGCAACGGTCGTGAAGCTAGAAGTGATCAAGAAGTGATCCTGAAACTACTTACGTTCAATCATAACCCAAACCGTGTTCACTTCCTGGACTCCGCTGAAAAAAGACCATCACAGCTACACACACGGTTGATGCATTTTAATTAAGTCAAGTGTCAAGTTCTCTACAACCGGATATTAACAAATTCCCATCTGCCACATAACCGCGGGCACGACTCTCAAAATTTTATACCTTGCAGGCTGTCCCAACTTAGCCCATCACAAGCTCTCACGATCAACGAAGGATATTCCTTCTCCCGGAAAGATCTGATCAGTCTCGAAATCCCGGTTACAAGACATTTCGACAATGGTAAAACAAGACCAGCAAGACCGCCTGTATGTGCCGACAAATCCCGATAGGAGCTGCACATATCTCGTTCTCAGGTCACACCGGATGAGACATCCTACGAGTAAAACCAACCCTCAAGTTTCCCCG
>NC_041385.1:68125599-68139733 GCF_002162155.2 Triticum dicoccoides
AAAACCAAGGTTGGTGAAAGGATCGATATAGTTGACTAAGGGGGGGGGGGGTGAATAGGCAACTAACAATTTTTAGCTTTTCTTTATCAAATTAAACTTTGCATCAAAGTAGGTTGTCTAGATATGCAACTAGGTGAGAAACCTATATGATGCAACAACAATAAGCACACAAGCAAGTAAAGGATATAACACAATATAGTTTGCACAAGTAAAGGTAAGAGATAACCAAGAGTGGAACCGAAGGAGACAAGGATGTGTTACCAAAGTTCCTTCCCTTTGAGGGGAAGTACGTCTCCGTTGGAGCGGTGTGGAGGCACAATGCTCCCCAAGAAGCCACTAGGGCCACCGTATTCTCCTCACGCCCTCACACAATGCGAGATGCCGTGATTCCACTATTGGTGCCCTTGGAGGCGGTGACCGAACCTTTACAAACAAGGTTGGGGCAATCTCCACAACTTAATTGGAGGCTCCCAACGACACCACGAAGCTTCACCACAATGGACCATGGCTCTGCGGTGACCTCAACCGTCTAGGGTGCTCAAACACCCAAGAGTAACAAGATCCGCAAGGGAGTAGTAGGGGGAATCAAATTTCTCTTGGTGGAAGTGTAGATCAAGGCCTTCTCAACCAATCCCTTGAGAATCAACAAGTTTGATTGGCTAGGGAGAGAGATCGGGCGAAAATGGAGCTTAGAGCATCAATGGAGCTTGGAGGTGCAAGAGGTTGTCAACTCGGAGAAGAAGACTCCCCTTATATAGTGAAAGAACAAATCCAACTGTTATCCACCAACTCAGCCCGTGAAGAGTGGTACTATCGCACCAGACATGCGGTACTACCGCATGGCACTGTGGTACTACCGCTGGCAAGGCAGGGGCTAGACCAGACCTGTAGCCCAGAGGCAGAGAGCGGTAGAACCGCTGTCGCGGTACTACCACGCCCCCTTGCGGTACTACCGCAAGGCAGGAATAGTCTAGGCTGAGAAAGCACGGACATATAAAAATACATCTGTGACTACTTCCACTGGGTTTTGATCTATGCAAAATTCCGACACGGTACTACCGCAAGCTTGGAGCGGTACTACTATGTAGGGCGCGGATGTAAAAAATTACATCTGCCCCTACTTTCGCTCATGCTGCTGTGCCTAGCCAGAGCTCATGGTACTACCGCGCCTGTGGTGCGGTACTATCGCGTAGGGCGCGGATGTAAAAAATTACATCCGCCCCTACTACCGCTCGAGCAGCTGCGCCTGGCCTGAGGCCACGGTACTACCGCTCCCAAGGAGCGGTACTACCGTGAGCACCTACGGTACTACCATGCTGGGGGCCGATACTACCGCAAGGGCCTGCGGTAGTACCGCTCTGGAGAGCAGTACTACCGCCTGCCTCAGTTCAGCAACATTAGGAGTCCTTCATTTTGTAGAGACACGGAGAGACGGAGGATGCTCCAAAGAGCCAAAGGAAAGGTGGTGCAAAAAGGGACAAACGTGTGCATGTTGATTCCATCCAAACCTTTCCAACGCGGACCCCCTGTTCTTCGAGGGGTACTAAATCGTCTTGTGTTTAGACATGATATATCTAAAATGCTCAATGCACACGATTAGTCCGCAAAAGCATTGTCATCAATCACAAAACTACTAAGGGATAAATATGCCCTTACAATCTCCCCATTTTTGGTGGATTGATGACAATACGGGATTTGCACATAGGGATATAAAATGAAACAACGGCAAACCCACCATCTATAAAATATAGACGGGTTCCCCCTAGATGTGTGCACTCTAGAGAAGTGCTTTGGACTGCACGGCACACATACTAGGATCAACACTCCCCCTATATTTTATAGACAAGGCATCTCTTGCAACAATATAACTAACACTAAGCAAGTAGGCAAGATAATGAATATGAGCATAAAGAGAAGGACACAAGATATCATAGGCTCACGAATTACTTAAGCAACGAAGACAATAAGATACGCTAGAGTGCATATGTCTTACACCATATGATAGAGAATTTGGTCTTACGAGCACAAACCAAACCAAAGCAAACGAGGTTCAACAGAACGAAAGCAAAGCGACCGAGCAAAACAACACAACACAAGACTCACAAATCCTACACTCTCTCCCCCTTTGGCATCGAGACACCAAAAAGGCAGAGAGGACACCTACGACACAGGTGGTAGCTCAAACTGCAGTGATCACTCCTCATGCTCCTCATCTGACTCGGCAGCGGGAATGGGCTCCTCCTCTGACTCCGTCCACTGATATCCTTGTTAGGCTATCCAAGCAGCCTCCGGAGTGATGATTTCCTCTGAGCCACTCTCCACATGTTCGCCAAAGGTCCTCAAGATCTTCTTATCGCACTGGTGACTCTCCTTGGAGGAAACATGGGTCCTATACTGCCCTTTGGCCTGCATGCAGAACAGAGCCTTCATCTTGTTCTTCAGCTTCTTATCCCAAGTGGGCTCAGTAGAGGGAGGAGTGTATCCATCAGAGATGTCCTCATCCGCTTCCTCCTCCTCAATCTCATCCTCATCCACATCCATCTTGGCAGCCTCTGCTTCTGCATGGATAGTGGTGTTAGCCCATTGGATCTTGATGTAGAGCTTGATGGGCTCATGACGAATCCAGCTGGGGCAACAAACTCATCATTGGGATAGAGCTTCTCCCAAGTCTTTGTGATCAAGAGAAACAAGTAAGGTCCATAGATGGGGACCTTACGGTTGAACACCACAAATTGTAGCTCGCACCACATGATATGTGAGACATCAAGTGGTTGCGTCTGAGCATGACGTGCCTCCTCACAAATGAGCATCATATCCACGAGATATGCATGCACCTTATCCTTGTTACGGATGCGCGAAAAGAGGGAGTTACGGAAGATCCGATGCATAATGTCAAGGAAAGAGTTCAACACCCATGCCTTCTTCTTACTGGGAAGCGTCTTCTCAATAAAGAAGGGCTGAAGCTTGTTCTTGTTGGCTGACTCGGGGTTGGCATGAGGACGAACACCAACGGGCGTGTTGAGCCCCTCATCAGGAACCTAAAGCAAATCCATGAAGTCCTTCCACTTAGCAGTCATCTGTTGTCCATTGGTCATCCAGGTCATGGTACGTGCCTCATCAGTATGGAAGTGGACCAAAGCAAAGAACTGAGCCACAATCTCTGGTTCAAAGTCCAGGTGAAAAGTAAGCATGTGCTCAATGCCAAATTGCTCCACCAGGTCCAAAGCCTCACCAAAATAGTCACGGTGCTTATCCTGCCTCATATGATTCATGTCAATCCAGTGCACGTCCACGTAGATGTTCTGCTTGGCCTTGATCACATCCAGATAGATAAGATTCTGCTGCTTGGTCCAGAACAAATCATTCCCTCTGAAGTTTGCACGGGGATTCACATAGGGGTTGATATTCCTTCGAGTGACAAACTCAGCCAGTGGTATCTCATCCATGCCCATTGTCGGCTCCTTGAGCTTGGTGGCGGTGGTCTTGGTTCTGCACTGGGAGGCATTGGAGCCCTCTGGAACTTCATCTTGGTTGCGCAGACGCTTCGAGCCCGTGTCACGGATAGGATTCGACTGACGAACATTGGAACCGGAGCCACTACCTATGACACACAACACAAGAACACGCAAAAGAAGCGAGAAGGATCAATGCAAAGACCACAACAAAACAAATGAAATAAGCAGAAATAACATTGGGTAGTTGCCACAGGGAAGGTTTGACTTCAACGGTAGTACCGCACCGTTGTGCGGAACTAAAATTTTACTACTGCTCTAGCCGCGGTAGTACCACGCCAGGATGGCACGGTAGTTCCGCTCCTGGAGCGGAAGTAAAATTTTACTTCCGCGTCACTAGCGGTAGTACCGCTCCTAAGGAGAGGTAGTACCATAGGTGCCGACAACGGCCAGAGCGGTAGTACCACACGGGAGGTTCGGTAGTACCGCTCGGGGTCAGATCCGGGGCGAAATAGATCTAGGCACAGCCGCAACAGCGGAGCGGTACAATGGTTGATCAAAAATCCGTGTGGCAACATACCAAATAGCATCTCTACAGCACTACGACTCTGCTCCATCCTACTCTTGCAAAGATTTGGCCTACAATCTCAAGAACAACATGCATCTCCCCAAAAACCTAGAGACAAAACAATGAAGCAAAGAGCGAGGGATTTGGGGAGAAACCTTGGTCCATGGCAAGAGGGCGAGGTGGGGAATGATCCCACCATTCAGAATGCGAGGAGAGCGGCCGGAGACGGAGATCCGGCGAGGTCCTGCGGTAGTACCGTGCACAGCTCCTGCGGTAGTACCGTGCACATCTCCTGCGGTAGTACCGTGCACAGCTCCTGCGGTAGTACCGTGGCAAGCCACGGTAGTACCATAGACATAAGAAAATGCAAGTTTCACAAACAAGAGAGGAAAACAGCCTTTGCAACGCAACCTTCACGCAAACATACACACCAAAGAGCTAGCACACGAGGCAACACAACCACAAACACGGCTCAAAAGAAGGCAAAAGACAACGAAGACCAAACACGAAACAAAACTCTCAAGAAGAGAGGGCGGTGGCCAGAGCCACCTATGTATGAGTCGAGTGGTATGGCACCGCGAAGAATTATCCTTGGTCCCATGACCAAAAACTCATCTTTGAAGCACAAGTACCATCAAAATGGCTAATGTGAAAGAGTTGATCAATTTATGCATAATGGGGGGAGGGAGAGTTCATTGAGAAAACAACACTCTCCCTATGTCCATGCCTACACCTAAACAAGATATCAAGTTGAGTATGGTGGGGTGTGCAAGGGTTCAAGCTCTCGAATCAATTATATTTAGCTCATGCCTTAACTCACGAAATCTTGCTTCATCCAAGGGCTTCGTGAAAATATCTGCAAGGTTATCATGAGTGCTGACATACTTGAGCTTGATCTCCCCTCGGCTAATGTGATCCCGGATGAAGTGATACCGAATCTCAGTATGCTTCGTCTTGCAGTGTTGCACCGGGTTGAGAGAGATCTTGATGGCACTTTCATTGTCACACCAAAGAGGCACTTCGTCACAAGTGACACCATAATCCTTCAAAGTTTGCCTCATCTATAGAAGTTGAGCACAACAACTACCGGTAGCCACATACTCCGCTTCGGTGGACGAGAGAGATACACAACTTTGCTTCCTAGAAGACCAACTCAGGAAAGAGCAACCAAGAAATTGGCACCCTCTGGAGGTGGACTTCCTATCCACTTTGTCTCCCGCCCAATCTGAGTCTGAATATCCCAAAATATCAAAGTTGGCTCCTCTTGGGTACCATAAGCCAAAGTTTGGGGTATGAGACAAATATTGAAAGATTCACTTGACCGCCACAATAGGTGCGGCTTGAAGCCCTGCATAAATTCCCACACTCAATATGATATCCGGTCTAGATGCACAAAGGTAAAGCAAGGAGCCAATCATGGAGAGATATAACTTTTGATCCACCGCTTTACCATTGGGATCTATGTCAAGTTGGCATTTGATGGGCATTGGAGTGGAAGCCGGCTTGACATCACTTAGCTTGAATCTCTTGAGCATGTCTTGAGTGTATTTCGCTTGGTTGATGAAGGTTCCTTCTCTTCTTTGCTTGATTTCGAACCCGATAAAGAACTTCAACTCTCCCATCATAGACATCTTGAACTTTGAGGTCATGAGAGCGGCAAATTCCTCATTGAAAGCTTTGTTAGGGGAACCGAAAATAATATCATCAACATATAGTTGGCATACAAAGAATTCCCCTTTGACCTTCTTAGTAAAAAGAGTGGGGTCTATTTTCCCAATTTCGAACCCACAATCTTGTAACAACTCGGTAAGATGCTCATACCCCGCACGTGGGGCTTTTTTAAGGCCATAGAGTGCCTTGTAGAGTTGGTACACATGATCGGGGAAATAAGGATCCTCGAACCCCGAGGGTTGTTTGACATACACCAACTCATTAATAGGACCATTAAGAAAAGCACTCTTCACATCCATTTGTTGCAACTTGAAATTATGATGAGAAGCATAAGCAATCAACAAACGAATAGATTCAAGGCGAGCAGCGGGAGAAAAGGTTTCACCATAGTCGATACCCTCGACTTGGGAGTAGCCTTGTGCCACCAAACGAGCCTTGTTGCGAACAATGATCCCATGAGCATCTTGCTTGTTCTTGAATATCCACTTGGTTCCAATGACATTATGATTCCCCGTTGACCTTGGCACCAATCTCCACACTTGGTTGTGCTTGAAGTTGTTGAGTTCTTCATGCATGGCATTGAGCCAATCCGGATCCTCGAGCACCTCATAGACCTTTTGGGGTTAGACACAAGAAACAAACGCGTGATGTTCACAATAGTTTGGTAATTGTCTACGGGTGCTTACCCCCTTTCTTAGGCTTCCAACCGCATTCTCCATGAGATGACCTTGGCTTGTGAGCTTGGATGCAATGTTAGCGATACGATGCTCTAATTCCTCCTTAGGCGTGAAACGAGGAGCAGAAACTTGATCATCTTGGGCACCGTCTTGAGCTTGTTCTTGATCTTGAGCTTGCTCTTGATCTTGAACTTGGTCGGAAGGGAGAACTCGACCTTGGGCATCACTTGGTGGCTCACCACCATCTAGAAGTTGATCTTGCCCTTGATCTCGTTCACGTGGTTGAGGGCCTTCACTTTGTTCTTCGGAAGCGTGTGGGTCTTGGGTCGGTGATGGCTCCACTTGAGTGGAGCATTGTCCTTCTCCTTCGGCCAAAAGGGGTTCCTCAATGGGTAGGATATGATCAAAATCCATTCTTCTTATGGCTTGTGGAGGAATTTCATCACCTACATCACAAGTACCACTTTGCTCCACTTGGGAGCCGTTATTCTCGTCAAACTCCATGTTACACGTCTCCTCAATGAGTCCCATGGACTTGTTGAGGAAACGGTAAGCATGAGAGTTTGTAGCATAACCGACAAATATTCCCTCATGAGCTCTAGCCTCAAATTTAGACAAACAAACACCTTTCTTGAGAATGAAACACTTACAACCGAACATCAGAAATACTTGAGGTTGGGCTTGTTACTGGTGACTATTTCATATGGAGTCTTGTTCAAGCCTTTGCGGAGATAGAGCCGATTGGATGCATGACATGCGGTGTTGATAGCTTCGGCCCAAAAGTTGTAAGGAGACTTGAACTCCGCCATCATGGTCCTTGCTGCATCCATCAATGTCCGATTCTTCCTCTCCGCAACACCATTTTGTTGAGGGGTGTATGGTGCGGAATATTGATGCTTGATCCCCTCATCACTAAGAAAATCATCCAAGGTGTAGTTCTTGAACTCGGTGCCGTTGTCACTGCTTATTGTCAAGATCTTTGCATCGTGTTGACGTTGAGATTCATTCGCAAAGTCGATGACAGTTTGTTGAGTTTCACTCCTCCTCTTGAAGAAATATACCCAAGTGTACCTTGAGTAATCCTCGACAATCACCAAGCAATACTTTCTACCCCAAGACTATCAATGGATGGAGGCCCAAAGAGATCCATGTGAAGGAGCTCCAAGGGCCTCTTCGAGTAGATGATAGTCGTGGGAGGGTGAGCCTTCTCATGTAACTTTCCTTCGATACAAGAACTGCAAGCACGATCTTTGGCAAAGCTAACATTTGTTAGTCCACGGACCTGGTCCCCCTTGAGAAGACTTTGCAAAGATCTCATATTGACATGGGCTAAACGGAGATGCCAAAGCCACCCCACATCAACTTTAGCCATTAGGTATGTCGCGGTCTTAGTGGGTCGCTCTGAAAAGTTAATCACGCAAAGACCGTTCTCGACATGCCCAACAAAGGCTACTTTAAGAGTCTTGCTCCACAAGAGGGCCACATTATCAATATCAAAGAATGTGGCAAAACCCATGAGTGCAAGTTTACGAACGGAGAGTAGATTATATGCAAGGGACTCAACAAGCATGACTTTCTCGATCGTGAGATCATAAGAAATGACAACCTTGCCAAGACCCAATACCTTAGAAGACGAGGCATCACCCCACTCGACGTTGGTGGGCATAGATGGGATCTTGTGCACATCCACCACCAAGTCCTTGCTTCCGGTCATATGATTTGAGGCTCCACTATCGAGCAACCATGACCCCCCACCAGAAGCAAACACCTACAAGAGATCAATGCTTGGTTTTAGGTACCCATTTTGTAATGAGTCCTTTGATGTTAGTAACAAGGGTCTTAGTAACCCAAATAGACCATTCAATATACTCATAAAGAGAACCAACAAATTTAGCATAAACATGCCCATCACTAGCATGACACAACACATAAGAAGGGTTAAAGTCGCCGGCTTTGTTGGAAGGGATGGCATTGCCCTTTTTGACATCACCACCCTTCACATTCTTCTTCTTATCCATTTAAGTACCCTCTCCCTCCTTCACAAAAGTTTGCTTGAGAGGAGGAGGTCATTTGGTCTTGTCATTCTTCTTCTTGTTCTTGGACTTGGGTGCGGACCCAACTCCCTCCTTGGCCACAACTTCCTTTTGATTGCTCAAAAGGTCATTGAGATTCTTCTCACCTTGTATGCAAGAGACAAGGCCTTTCTCAATTTGCTCCTTCAACTTGGCATTTTCCTCCACAAGATGCACATGCTCACAACACGGGTTAGTAGCATTTGCATTATCAATTAAGACCATATGAGGAAAAGTGGCTTTCTCCTTGGTTAGCTTCACTTGGACTTGATCATGAGACTCCTTGAGGCTAGCATGAGCACCCTTCAAGACTTTGTGAGCCTTGTCAAGTATAGCAAACTCCTCTTTGAGTCTAGCATGGTCAAACCCAAGTTTAGCCTTCTCGGAATCGAGCACACGAGATACAACAAGAGCATGATCAAGATCTTTCTTTAATTTAGCATGGTCATCATTGTGTGACTCCTCAAGAGCCAAACGATGAACACGCTCTTCCTCAAGCGCATTAGAGAGATCAGATATCTCATCGGCATAGTCACGACTATGACTTTCCATCTTAGAGATGTTTCCTTCATGAGCCTCGATCATGTCATTGGCTTCACCAAGTTGTTCCAAGAGAGCAACGAGGTGCTTCTTGGATTTTCCCTTGAGCTTACTCATAAAAGACTCAAATTCATTTACTTCCTCATTAGACCCCTCACTTTTAGTAATGATGGTAGTTTTGATGTTGGGGGTTACCTTGTTGGTGGCTTTGGCCATGAGACACTTGGCAGTGATGTTCTCGTTGGGTGAATCGAAGAGAGACACCCGTGGAGTTGTGGCAATGGCAACGGAGGCCATGGATATGGCTTCACCATCTTCATCATCATCATCATCCGCATTGTATTCTTCTTGTGCCACCAACCCTTTGTTCGGAGTCTTCTTGGTGAAGTTGTTCTTGTTGGGGAAGGACTAGGCTTTGTCTTTTCGGATGAGCTTGCCACCATTGTCTTCCCGCTTCTCGTAAGGGCACTTCGCAACAAAATGGCTCACATTGCCACAATTGTAGCATGTTCTCACACGTTACTTGCCCTTGAAGCCACTTGAGTTGCTCTTGTTGAAATTTGGCATTGAGTTCTTCTTGCTCGAAAATTGCCTTGATGTAAGAGCCATGTGCTCATGATAATCATATTTCATGTCTTCGGGGTTGCTCTCCTCATCTTCCTCTTCAACCTCTTCTTCTACACTAGCCTTGGCATTCAAGGCAAGGTGGGGCTTCTTTGCTCTTTGAGAACGCAACACCACATTGTCGGCGATCTTGTCCAAGATCCTCATTGCCACAAACTCACCCAACACTTCACTTGAGGACAAGGTGTGGAAGCCCGGCCTTTGACGGATGACGGAGGACATGGCCTTGTGGTAAGGCATCATGGCCTTGAGGAATTTGTGCTTGATCCAATTATCATCCGTATCCTTGCTCCCATGATCTCGGAGAGAGACTGCAAGAGTGGTTAATCTCTGGTAAAGGTCATGAGGTTCTTCATCTTCATTCATTGCAAACTCATCGGCTTCATCTTGCACCACTTCATAGTTGGAGCGTTGAATGCTTGCGCTTCCCTTGTAAAGAGAAACAACATGGTGCCATGCTTCCTTGGCCATGGTGAACGGACGGAGATGTGCAATGTCTTTGGATGGAATTGCGTCTTGGATGATGAAGGGGGCATTTCTTTGAATTGATGATCCGCGGCTTCTCTCGGGGTAAAGTTTCTTGGGTCATGCGGATAGAAACCTTGCTCAATAATTCTCCAAAGATTAGTATTAACATGGTTTAAATGACGTTTAAAGTGATAGATACAAGAGTCAAAATCCTCATTCTTCACAATCTTAGCAGGAGAACCCGCATGATTTAAATGCGTAGAGGGAACCGGTCCTCCATAAGTAAGAGGAGGTTCAACTTGGGTAAAGATGCCGCTACCATTTCTACCACTAGATGAAGGAACTTTATCACTAGAAGCTTCCCACCTATCGGAGTTGGCATCCGCCACCTTGTTAGTGGGAGCGGCCACTTCCAAGGGTGCGATGGATAATTTAAGACCATCAAGGAACTCTTTGAACATGCATTTGACCTCGGTCATCATGGAGGTTTTCAATGTGTCCAAAGCCACATTGAATTCGTCATGTGAGACCTGGGATCCCCCATCGGCCGTAGATGAAGAAGGATTCACACCGGGGTGCTCCTCCTCATCATCTATGGTGTCAACCATACTCTTAGGATGGTAAACTCCTTAATTAAGAGACGAGGCTCTGATACCAATTGAAATGATCGATATAGTTGACTAGAGGGGGGGGGGGTGAATAGGCAACTAACAATTTTTAGCTTTTCTTTACCAAATTAAACTTTGCATCAAAGTAGGTTGTCTAGATATGCAACTAGGTGAGGAACCTATATGATGCAACAACAATAAGCACACAAGCAAGCAAATGATATAACACAATATAGCTTGCACAAGTAAAGGTAAGAGATAACCAAGAGTGGAACCGAAGGAGACGAGGATGTGTTACCGAAGTTCCTTACCTTTGAGGGGAAGTACGTCTCCGTTGGAGCGGTTGTTGGAAATATGCCCTAGAGGCAATAATAAAATTCTTATTATTATATTTCCTTGATCATGATAATTGTCTATTGTTCATGCTATAATTGTATTAACTGGAAACCGTAATACATGTGTGAATACATAGACCACAACATGTCCCTAGTGAGCCTCTTGTTGACTAGCTCGTTGATCAATAGATGTTATGGTTTCCTGACCATCGACATAGAATGTCATTGATAACGGGATCACATCATTAGGAGAATGATGTGATGGACAATACCCAATCCTAAGCATAGCGCAAGATCATGTAGTTTGTTTTGCTAGAGCTTGTCTAATGTCAAGTATCGTTTCCTTAGACTATGAGATTGTGCAACTCCCGGATACCGTAGGAATGCTTTGGGTCTACCAAACGTCACAATGTAACTGGGTGGCTATAAAGGTGCACTACAGGTATCTCCGAAAGTGTCTGTTGGGTTGGTGTCATGGGAACGATTCCGACAATAATAAGGTATAGGGTAAAGGAGCATGATCTATCGAGATGCAAATGGGTGACACGGTGGTTTTAGCGAGTTCGGGCCTCTCACGGTGGAGATAACAACCCTATGTCTCGTGCTCCGGAGAGGCTTTGTTTTATCTAAGTATGTATCCGGAGATTACAATGTGTATGAGAGACAGAGGAACAGATCCCCATGCCTGAGCTAAGTCCTGAGACTATTGGCGAAAGAGAGAGAGAGAGAGGTGGAAGAAAAGAGCCCCCAAGTCTAGTGGTGGGGTGGCTTATATAGCGTGTGCCACCCCCTCACCTCCTATGTTACAAAGAGGGGCATGAATGCCATAATGCCAGCCCACTACCAAGCCTTCACTATGAGAATGATGCCGACTGCTTTGCCGTCTGCTGGTCTTCGTTTATCCGAGTGAGCCGTACGGTCGAGCGGTGAACTGTCATCCGAGTGGATGGTATGCTGCTTGGTCGAGTGGATAGTATGCTGCTTGTCCGAGTGGATAGTATGTCTGTATGAAATTTATATGGACCCACATGTTGTGTGGACCCCATGCTTTATGAAATTTCGACCCTTCGTAGGCCTACCTATTATGTGTATCCCCAACATTAGCCCCCGAATCGATTGCGATTTTGCAGAACAAGTTTGTGAAAGACACAATTTGGTCCGAGTGATTACGTAAATACTCAGTACATGTCGTCGTGCTTTCAGACAACCAAGGTTTGAACAAAATCTCAATGGATTCTGGCACTGCGCTTCCCGGCTGATCCGGGGTAAGTGCCCGCGAGGAGCAATTTGGTGACATTTGTTCATCTCTCGGAAGAGGTTAACTCGTGATTAGAGTATGGGTGTTTCATTAAATCTTGGCAACAAGATTGTCGCATGGCCTGCTGTCTCGGAGAGATGTCGTTCTTATCCTGGAGGAATGTCAATACGAGTCGGTTCAAGATCCAAACTTATGAGTTTCACGCTTTGAGTCCTAGAAGAAGGCTCAAAACAGGTCCACGGAGGAGCGTTAAACTCATCTTATAGCAAGAAAAATTTGTAGCCGACAGGAGCCTTAGAACTTGTTTGTTTGTTGTTCGTCACTCGGACTGATCAGGCCATACCGAGTGGAGATTACTCCAGTGGGGGCACGCTGAGTGCACCCACTGGGTGTAGTCCCCGAGACCGCCGTCGACTGCGGGCCATCGGCGGGGGTCTGAGAGAGAAAATCTTCTTAGCTGGTACTGATTGGACTTGTTCTTCTCCGACTCAGAGGTCCAATGATCTAGAGCTGGTCTTGCATCGAGCAAAATGTTTCTTTCTGAGTTCTCTTCCAGTGGGGGCACGCTGAGTGCACCCACTGGGTGTAGTCCCCGAGCCTCTGTCGGACTAGATGAGTCTGGCAGAGGGTTTAAGTCGCCCAGTAAACCTCCATGCAGTCGGCACGGTAAATATCTTTGTCTGAAATTGAGTCAATAGATGGACCTTCAAGCGCTTGGCATGGTAAATAAGCTCAGCTTGGAGCTGAGTCAGTCGAACTAATCTTCGTGCACTTGGCACTAGAAATAAATTCAGCCTAGAACTGGATCAATCAAGTGATCTTTGTGCACTCGGCACGATGAATGAATTCGGCCTTGAAACTGCCGACTGTAGAAAAAAGCTGGACACTCTAGGGAGTAACCGTTCTAGTAGTACTCCTTATATTGCCGTTAGCTTTTGCAGGAAAGGGGTATTTGAAAGAGTACACGTGCTTCCCGACTGACCGGGGTATGTTGACCGCAAGGAAAAACTTGGTGGCACTCGTATGTCTCCCAGAGGAGATAGACTAGTGGTCTGACATGGACGTGCCATGAAACCCGAGTGGCGAGGCTAGTGTGTGGGCTGACTCTCCGGAGAGAGGCCACTCATTATCCCGGGGAACACCAGCACATGCCACCTCTAAGTCCAAGTTTGTGAAACTGACACCTTGGAGCCTAGGATAAGGGCCAATTGTATCCGTAGAGGAGTGTCGTTTTCACCCTTTTGCAGTCCTGAAGATGACTTCAGGTAATGATTTGGGCAATCGTCCGAGTGGACAGTACTACCCTTATAGATTTTTGGCGGAACGAGCATGTATGGTCAGAAAGATATTCCTGATGTGATCAATGAGTTAATCGAATGGGTGTAACCCCTGAGGGCGGCATGGCCAACGGTCGTGCGTAGCCCTCGAGTGATGCTCGAAAGAGGTAAGCTTGCTACAGAGTGTGATATGATGTTTGATCATACGAGTAACTTAGTCGTCCCCGTGTTGGGGTTGTAGAGGTAAAGACATGTCCAACTGATGGTGACGCGTGAGGCGGCCGAGGGGCGATGATGTGTACAACCGAGTGACGACGCGCGGGATGGCCTAGTGGTGAAGACGTGCCCAACCGAGTGGCGACGCGCGGAGCGCCCGAGTGGTGAAGACATGCCCAACCGAGTGGCGACGCGTGGAGCGGCCGAGTGGTGAAGACGTGCCCAACCGAGTAGCAACACGCGGGGCAGCCGAGTCATGATGTGCGAGGTGGTCGAATAATGAAGACGTGCACAACTGAGTGGCAATGCTCGGGGCGGCCGAGTGGTGAAGACGTGCCCAACCGAGTGGCGACGCACGGAGTGGCTTG